>NW_012130138.1:756938-764360 GCF_000143395.1 Atta cephalotes
TATATCATATATATATATATATATATATATATATATATATATATATATAAAATATATTATTTTTGTGGGACAATAGCTCAATTTCAAGATAAGTAATATCTAAAATTATAACAGAAGAGTTTATAATCATAGGACATAAAAGTTTTCCACAACGGAATACATAAAAACATATACAAATGGCAGGATATGACACAGATATGACAAAATGTAATTTATTCGCGGAATTACAAAAGTAATATCAGTTTTGTAATTTTATTTTTTATCTAGGACGAGATACAAGTGCGTTAATGCGGTTTTCGTGTTTTACGAAATATATACTTTTCGCGAAATGTATTTGATGCGAGTCTCGCTCAGTTTGTAACCACGTTGTGGCGCGTTCCATATTGTTTTTGTTGTGCGTAGCGAGAGACATGAAGCGCAGCTTGCCAGCCAGCGTAAATTAATTCGCTTGACCCATTTACCCGATGCACTTGGACCACCTTGTACTGCTCGGCGGGATCCCTGTGTGTGTGTATGTGTGTGTGTGTGTGTACGAGTGTGGTAAAGTGTCGGCACTTTCACACAGGCGAGATTGGCGCGTGCGCGAACATCGCGTTTTATTCCGAGCAACGCGACAACTTGGAACCGCACGATGAAAGGGGGTTGTTATGTTACCTACCCGAGACAGAGGAGAGCGCAACAACGACGCGCTGAAATTTGATGACATCGAAATATTTTTAAAGAGGGAGGATAAACAATATACAAATATCGGCGTACACGCGATAAAACACACAGAGCACGACGATAGCAAATTCGATGACGGTAATGCCCGAGGTTGTCTGTACGTAAATAAGCCGGTTTGCCATTGTAAGCGCGACAGTATTAACGATAACGTCGGCAAAAGTGAATTGGCATCGATGGCGCGTTTAGCGATGATATGCACATTATTCGTACACTTGTTGCGACAACGGATAATCTCGCCGTTGATCGATACATATTTTATTATATGAAACGTATGCTACTAACTTAACGAGTCTACTACCTTGGATTTATACTTAAATATGAGGAATAAGCTAATTCATTGTGATATAAGTGAGCAAATTTTTATTTTAGCTTGTTTGTGATAATAAATTATATTTTTCTTTTCTTTCTTGTATGATCGCACTGAAAGAAAAAATTGGCTGAATATGGTATAGTATTTTTAATTGGTTGCTAATTTTTGGTTGCGTTAGCCTATCAAAATTCTATATTGACATTGCGGATAGGCTAATGCAATAAAAAATTGGCTGTTGCAATCAATTAAAAATGTCAATTTTTTCTTTCAGTGTGGAGATCACATCACGTTTCTATCAATCCTGCAATTTTTTTTTTTTTTTTCAGTAATTCGCCCAAGATTCGTGCAGCATAAGTAAAACTTAAGTTTTAAGTTTCAAGAGATTTATTAATTATAGTAGATTATTCTTTTCACATTTAATGTGATTGGTCAATTTTTTTACTTAAGACTTAAAGTTTGATGCCTTAAAACCTCATTGTATGCCGCTGTCTCTGTATCCCATTTACGAAGTCGTGTGAAAATTTACGTCTTTTGCGCGTCCATAAGCGTCACCGCGCTGACACGCAGGATGAAAGATGCTCAACCTCGAAGAAGTAACTGCAACCGACAATCCTCGTCACGACAAAGGGTGTGATCCACTTAACGCTGCAAATACTTCGTTGACCAATTAGAAGAAAAAATTTTACAAATTAGCCAAGAATGCTTCGAAACATTTGCAGCGTGAAGTGTATCGAACTCGAAGAGGAGAACGATTAAACTATGATCACCTCTGAATAAACTTGCAATTAATAGCTGATATTATAAAGGCTTTGGAAGAATGGAATTTTGGATCGACGACGGAATAGCTAGTAAAACATTTACAGAAAAAGAATTCTTTATAATAGGATATATCAATAAAATAAATATCTTCTCTCTATTTAAGATCCGAATGAAGAAACATTCAGAGGAAAAGCTCACTATATTTATGGTAATAAATGTGTTTATTCCATCGTAAACTTTTTTCTGAGGGATATATTTTTCCGCGAATCCCCATAAACAACGAAATGACGTCTTGATATCTTCATTGAAATCCTTTACCCCGCATCTTCGCAGTTCGGCGAGGGAAATGAATTTGGCATGAGAGAGGCAAGGAATTAGATTACAAAAAAGGATATATAATCTTTCGGGAAAGACTTTCGGAAAAGAGGGTGAACAGGGAGAGCGAATGAAGGGAGGGAGAAAGGGAGGATCTGGTCGGGAACGGATGCGCGATTGCGCTTGCGCTCCCACGACAACAACATCGCTCTTTCTCGGTTTTCTCATTGACCTAGTTACCCAGTACACTTGACCGCACTCCGCCACATCCCTTCCCGCTACCGCGCCCTTCTAACTACCCTTCTCCACCCGACCTACGGGAAGCCGTGTTTTACCTCCCCCTCCCTCGTTCTTTCTCGCTCTCCTTGTCTGGACGCAACACCGCTGCCGTCACCGTCACCGTCATCGCCACCGCCACCGTTATCGCGTTTTATCGTCGATACATGTATGCAGTTTACCCTTGCCCGCCTCCACTAAGCGTCACACAGAAGGCTCGCTTGCCTGGTTGCAAATACATTCTCTGTAGGTCAGACTGCGTCCTTCTTCCTCTCCTCTTCTCTTCTCTCTCGGTTGCTCTCTTCCTCCCTTGAGTACCCTTCACGTGAGATTCGAAAATTATCATGTCGCAATGTTTCGGTGTATGAAATTCTCCCGATAATATTATTATAATACGTTCTCTCTAAAATGTTATTGTTTTTCATTGTTTCTTACGAAAAAAACATTCATCGATAAGATTAAGTATAGAGAGCTTCTAGTAAAAGTATGAGAAAATCACTTTTTGATTGATCCGCCATGTTTTAACAATTCTTAAAAAAGAGAAAGAAATAATAAATGTGTGTGCTCTCGATTTTTGTTACCTTAAAATTCGGATAATTATTGGCCGCTGCGATGCGGAAGAAATTAGGGGCAATTATATCGTTAAAGATTGCGAGTCTCTTTACTGTACTATGAGGTCGCATGCATTAAACTTACGCAGTCTCGTAATTTGAATTGCAAGCTAAGATTTTGCATGACAATATTATCGCGCGGTAATCGTTAGGCAAACAATTCTTAGAGGGGTGTGGTTCTCTATTTTGCTTATTCCGTTTTCTCTCCGCTTGTTCTGAGCTCTTTCGCCCTCTCTAGTTTCTTCACAATGCGACAATGACACTCTATTAACCAGTCTCTATTTACCCATAAAATTTGAATTTATAGAAATTAGAGTTTATAGAAACCAACTTGATATTTCAATTAAGATGCATACTGATAAATTGAATATTGAAATGAACGTTGTATTCATGTGTACATTTTCATATTCATGTGTACACGTCAGTTACAAATATGCTGCTGAAATATTTGCAAGAATAGCGAGGGAATTTGCGAGGGACTGCAACATGTCTATCGGTAGCAATTTGCTGACTTTTCGAAGTGGAGCGAACAAAGGTCAAGTGCGTACTTTATCAATTATCTCAAAATAATATTGCAAAATACACCAAGTTGTCCTGTTACTACATCGATATCTGTTGCTTTCTATTAAAAATAATGTTTTATTGTAAATATCAGATAACTACAGGTAAATCATCAAGATTACTTAACAGAATTACGAAACGATCCACACACTTAGCAATTATATCAGAACATTTTAGTTTACGTTTGTTGTTGTTACGTTTAGTTGTTGTAAAATATAGCAAAATTTGATTGGTAAAAGTAACTTTACATCACAATCAAAGAAAATTTTATATGTATCTTGCACCTAGAAATGATAAAAGAATTCCATCAATTTTTACAGGATTATTTCCAAAATGATTGTAGTAAGTATCGTTTTAGTTCATATTCCTCGTGTCACTGCTCTCTAAATCTGAATCAGTAGACATTCATTAATTATTCAGTGGCATATTTGGCACTGGATAATAAGTTCAACTAAAAAAGGAAGAATGTTTGAGCATTATATAATTAAAGTACTGATACTTGCACGTTAATTTTAATCTTCCAATACCACATTCATTGAATTTATGCACTAAAAAGTTAGTTAGATCACAAAACGAAGATTAGATAGGTTAAGGACCTCACATATCATTGATTACTACTAGCATACTTGGCACTGATATCAATGATTATCTATTAATTCAGAGAGTGAGATTCATAATATTTCAAAATGGTTTACATAAATCATTCTCGAACTAACAAGGAAACTTCGCGAAGTGTTAAATTCATATTAATTTTAACAGAGATTCGGATCGAACTAAAATCAGAACCGAAAACCTCTTTTCAGAACCCTTTTTTTTTTGAATGAATTTTTTTAATAAACGGAAACCGAAAACGTACCCAAATTTTGTAAAATTTATAATACCCAAGTAATAACCAAAACAGTAACTAAAAGTAAACCGATAAAATATTATGATTTTTTTTCTTCTTCTTTTTTCAGTTTCTGATCTTTGAGCTTTATCTTAGATTTTAATCTTCGTTTTTTGCTTGTTCCTTCGCCCAAAACACCAATATTCAACATTATTTTATACATAATATTTATTGTAATGTTTTAATTACTTGCAATCCTTAATAAAAACAAATTTAATTAACATTTTTTTAGAAATACTTTAAGTTTATTTCAATAAATTTTGTAATCTATAAACAGATAACAAAATTATTAATTAGTTTTAAATATTTCAGAAATGATATTTAAATATATTTTTAATTGATAACTTAAACGATATTTAAATTTATTATGTCGACATAATAAATTTAAATATTACTTAAGTATCAATTAAATGTTATACGTTTTTAAATATAATTTCTAAAGTATTAGAAATAGCTGAAAACTTTTTGAAATGTTCCTGACCTTTCGAGTAAGAGGATTACGATAATATTTCAAAAAGATTTCTGTAACTTTTTTTTGGTAATATTTCAAAAAAATTGCAGATTCTCTCTTTCTACATTTCCATAACCTTTCAAGGTTTCAAGAATCGCAGACATGTTGCTATTTCAGAGCTATCTTAGAAACGTTGTAGACATATCTCGCAACTTTTATGAAATGTCTCACTTTTCAATTGATAAATTTCTGAGATATTTCTGAAACTTTCGGTGCTGTATTTATATATGCTGTAATTATGTAATAAGTGAGATCTATCTATAAGAATAAAATAAGTTATAAGAAAAGACACTGAGAGAAATGTCCTTAAAATAATGTTTACATAATTTTTGTTCAGTCACGTGATCAGTTAGCGCCTCTATTAGACTCTCTCAATTTAACGGGACTCAATTTAACTCTTTCTCTCTTTTTTCCCCTCCTTCCCCTCCCTCTCTTTAATAGAATAAATTTAAATAGAATAAAACGAATAAGAATAGAAAAAAAATCATAATTTTTACAATTCCGATTTTCTTTTTTGGTAAAAAAAAAAAAACCGAAATTGAAACTGGAACATTTAATTGATATTTTATTAAACTGGAATTGGAATTTTTTTTAATATTATTAACGTGGCTAAATAGAGCTAATTTTACTAAAACTTTATATAAAACATTTTTTATACCTTGAATAACTTGCAAAATATAAAAAATAAAAAACTGCTTTACATATATAAGAGGTAATTTCGTTCCTTAAAACCATTTTTGGCAACCATTTTTTATTCTGAATTTATCTATTTATAAACGCATATATATTCTTTAGAATTCTATTTATGTTACCTACATGTACACAAAATTAAAATTAGAATTTGACATTTTGCGAGGTTTTCTTGCACGAATAAGTAACTCAAACGTGGATGATTCGAAAATCTTCTTCACAAAATCTTCTCCCCTACAATTTCTCATCGTACATACATGAGAAAATCTTTAATGCCTTTCCTGCATTGTATAAACAAGAATGAAGAAGAAACATCAGTCTATACGGATTTTTTTCCGAGAAAAGTGAACAAGCATACGATGACTCAAATCTATGCGCCACTTATGAATCCCGATGATCCAATCGCGAAGGAATCGTTTCATTTCACAATGCCGCGTGATCTAGATTGCCTTAATCCAGCGCTTTCCGAATCCTATGTAGCAACGAGTTCCCTTTCGTACTAACTAAATTTGTTACGATCCCTTCTCTTTCTGTAAAATCACAGATGGTGTAATCGTGTTACAAAACAAAGAACGCGTTTGAATGTTTTAATACTACCCTCTAAAATCATATTTAAAGAAAAAATTACAAATCAAAATTTTCTTTTTTATTTTATTACCGCGTATATTATCTTCGAATTGAAGTAAAAACTTTCTTAATCGTAAGAAACTAAATTAATGGCTAAATAAATCAAGTTAACTTGATTTATTTTCTTAATTTTATATCTATTCCTTCTTCTTTTCCTTCTTCAACAATCATTTTCAACAAACTTTTACATTTTAAGTAATGACTACAAATAAAAAGTAATTAATGATCGATTAATTGATAGATTCATCAAGGTGATCAAACAGAAAAAATATTTTTCTCACGTGCATAAATTAATAATTATTTACGTCAAATATTTACCACATATTTTTATATTATCGACATATTTTTATATTATCTCTCTAGATTGTTTTTCTTCTTTCTACACTGAGAAAAAAAAATTTGTTCAACAAAGTAAACACAATTAGTTGTTTGCAGATTTGGTTAATTCAACAAATTTGATTTAATCGAATTTAACCGTAGTCTGCTTAATAAACTATTCAATGTTAAGCAGACTAAGATTAAATTCAATTAAATAAAATTTGTTGAATAAACCAAATCTAAATGTGTTTAGTTCGTTGAAGAAATTTTTTTTCTCAGTGTAATAGCGGTTCGCAATTAAACTTTCATGGTCATAATTCGATCAAGTCCCACGATCGTACGTTCCAAGACAAGACTTAAGATGCGAGGACTATGGAGAAATGGTCGATACGAACTTGACTGTAAAAAAAAAAATTTGATGTATGCTAGGTTGTATTATTATGTCGTGGAAAATATTTTAAAGGGTTTAAACCGACAATCGCGCGTATGGTTACTAGACTGGAATTCCGCTTGTACACGGGGAACGTGCTCGGTCTTACCGTCCAATTAATGCACATCGAACGGCAAGAAGTATGCTACGCACTCGTACTCTCGTGCGGAAATGCGTGAGCGCTATGTCAGAATAAAATTTACAACGTTACGTATATAAAACTATCGTGCCTGAAACGTCTATTTTCAAATATTATTATTACAATCTGTGAAACGGCTATAATAAGCACAATGTTCGAGGTTTATCTCTTAAGGTCAAACGCAATCTCTCCCTCATAAAATATATATAGTTACGGAATAATAAGTATATATATATATATATATATATATATATATATATATAGTA
>NW_012130138.1:765733-767764 GCF_000143395.1 Atta cephalotes
TATATATATATATATATATATATATATATATATATATACGTAGCATATCTCAAGTTTCCCAAATAACGATGTAACCGTCAGGAACAACGGAAGTTACAAAATTGTAAATAATACCGTGACTAGATTTATGAAAATATCATATCAGATATTTGGATTGATTTACATCTAGCATGCAATGTTCTATATTACATGTACATTGCTTGATAATAAATATGTTTCACAGTTTAATATCATTATTTGATGTTTTGAATAAGTAATTTTTACGAGAAATGGAAACGTTTTTTAAATGCATCTTGGAATGCTGAATTCAAATCTGCCGTTAGAAAAAATCAATTAGGTCAAAATTTTTAGATATAGTATGTTACATTATTGTCTTCTGTTGAATCTTGATGCCTGATAATATTTTTACGTGAATTTTACAATTTCCAGTGAACACTGTGCCGATTATTATTTGTCAGTCTTGAAATACTCAGTTATAAACTAAAATTGGAATACATAAAATTATAAATTGACAAACAATTTAATAATATCGATGGTATTGACTATTTTAAAATAATGTAAAGAATTTATTGCGAAAAGTATACCTCAGTGGTCGAATTGATAAAGACGTCACGGAACGTAGGGAAATTCAGATTCGAATTCTAGTTGAGATTTTTCGTAATAAATTCCTTACAGTTTTAAGATGCTCATTAGTATCAGTATTATTAAATTGCTTGCATTATTAAATTAAATTATATATCAATTTAATTTGAAATGATACTTCAGGTTTAATTTAGGTTTGCATAAACTAAATATTGCACAATAAATTCATGCAAAAATATTAGTAGACATCAAGATCCGCTTTGATCAAATAAGGTCTTAATTTTCTCGCTTATTTGTGTTATCCACATATTGGTTGATTCTCACTTATTATTGTTTGCATTTTACATTACTTTGGATTACAAATTTATATAAAAACAAAAATTAAATGTTACACATCTGATTTGTTTTCTAATTTCAATGAAAGTGCACATACTAAAAAATACTTATTCTTGTGTCTCAAAAATCTGACCTGACAATGAGACATATCTCGATTACGCAACTTTTTTCGATCTATTTCCGATCATGTAATCACTTTTTCCGCCTTAGGAAATAAATTATATGATCGATATTCTACTATCGACAAGAGGAATATTTGAGTGGCAGATCAAGTTTGACGAGTGTAAATTATTCCAGAAGTAATTATCAGATGCTTTTATATAAACATTGTAAATTAACGTATTTAGAAAGAATGAAGATATCGTGTTGAAAAACAAAATTTATAACTCGCCTTCAGCCTATAATATACTAGCTGGTGCGTATTATAAATGCGTACTTAAAAGGCGGTATCCGCGAGCACGCCGAGCACGCGTATTGTGCAAAGAAGATCCTATTGATGATTCACTCCGCGTGCTTCGTTTTATTTAGCGACAGTTAGTTAGGAGCCAGGAAAAAGATATATTTCTTTCATCAACTCCAATTCAATAAAATATTCTCATTAAAATACAACAAGAAGCATATTCTTATTTTTTGTTTCTTGTATAATACAAGGATCTTAATCAAAATTTCTTCTTTTTTAATGATAGAAGGAACATTTTTTAATTAACAACAATCTAATTACAAACAACTTTATCGATCAATTAATATGAACTCTCAAGTAATAAGAAACATTTTTTTACTTGTATACATTTTACAGCAGTATCATCAGTAATTTTAAGAATTAAATTTATCGATTAATATATATTCGCACCGTAATACGTAAATAAATTAATATATATTCGCGTTGTATGCATAAAAGTAATTCTCTGAGATACTGAGATTCCACAGAGGATGACGTTTTACGGGACGTATCTGCACGCAAAGATCGTCCACGATGCACGGCAAGCATCGTGGAGATGAACGCGAATGACTCGATCGACTGTTATACACGCATCTTTCTACGAATCTCATCAGAGATACGATCGATCGATCGCCGATCAGGAGAGCAGGTAGCTCTCGTCGGGGGGAGGGGGG
>NW_012130138.1:768502-775996 GCF_000143395.1 Atta cephalotes
TTTAATGTATACTAAAATTTAAATTTTAGTCGGCACGAACTTTCCGGATAACCTAATATATACACATATATATCTACATATATAATACGCAAGGTTGGGTAAGTTAATTTTTTTTAACTGAATAAAGTTACAGTTAATGACTTTACAAAATTAATAAAGTTAAATTAATAAAGTTAAGTTAAAAGTTGAAGGAATAAAAAATTAACTTAACATAAGTTAAATAAATATTGAATTAACTTAAGTTAAAAAAAAAGTTAATTTTGAAAAAAATTATTTTCTAGATCAAAATGTCCTAATTTTTCTTAAAATGAGATTAAATAATTACAATATAGATTATTAAATAAATTAAATTTTTAATTTTTTTATTCATATATGATATAAGTATATAACACATAACGATATAAGTTATATAACTTTAAAAAAAACAGCACATAGAGAAGATACAAGATCAGTGATTACTTTTTAATAAGTCTTTTTCTCAAGCCATAGAAAGAAATTGACCAATTATAATACAATCGAATGCGAAAAGAATATTTGACTATAATTGGTCAATTTCTTATGACTTAAGGCTTAAAACACCTATTGTAGATCCGGATTAAGGCATAAGACATAACCGTACAAACCAATCAGAGGGCTGTATTAGCATCTTAGGAAATTACTTAAGATGGTTTTAAAATATGAACAGATTACGAATATATGCCCTTAATCTTATTATATCTTATTATTTTTCTAAGATATTTAAAAGAGATAATAAAATTTTTTAACTTAAAAAAAGTTAAAAAATTAACATATAAAAATAACTTAGTTAAGTTAAAATTTAAGTTAAAAGTTAATGCATTTAAAATTAAGTAAGTTAAATTAAAAATAACTAACTGTTTAACTTTTTTTTTAACTTTTAACTAGTTACTGTTTTAACTAGTTACTACCCAACCCTAATAATATATATATAGGATCCCTATCTAAAGCTTATTCGAAAGTCTTTTTATTCACTGTAAAAAAGTTTTTTTTGACAATTTTTTGAAACAATGAGATGTAAAACTTGATATCACAAGGAATAATATGAAATTTGTCTGAATATGGCTTCCAGTATTCATTTTTAAGAAATCATTAAGCAAAATAACATAGTAAATAAAGTCGCTATTTTTTCGACCGGCGAAGACGAGTAGCGAAGAGGAGAGACATTTTATATTGTATAAAAAAAACGCTTTAACACTTATGGAATATCTTATATCATATAAAAGCGAAATAAATTTTCATAAAAATTTTCATAATGGTGAGCACTAATGTTCTCATTAGGTTGAGCACAATTGCAATCGGAGAACGTTCTTAATGCGATGAATTTTGTTAGGCATGTCCATACTACAATTTTGCAAAAATTTCGCTGGAGAAACACTACGCTGAGAAAAATAGTTTGATTGGATTAAAGTAGTAGTATTAATATTAAAATATTCACTCCATTAAAATCTGGAAATGATATGTAGAATAATTAAAAAAGATGAGCGGTGGAAGTAATTGACTGAATTTAACAATAGACAATATTTATACTCAAGAGTATAATTCGACAATATTTGAATACCTTCTTTCTTAAGGTTTTACATAGAAAAGATAATTTATTGTTAACGTTGTCCTGTTGGATTATTTTTACATGTTTTAACGCGAGACATCAAACTCTTTGTTGCGTTAATGCGATAATATATGCGCGAATTTAAATAAGTAATTATGTAATACTGAAGGTGACCTAAGGTCAAAACGTCTATTTATTTGATTGTTATATGATTAAAATATAAAATATTAGCTGCGAACGTGCATCTTGCATTGTGGTGGATTCCGTTAAGAAATTTATTGTTTTAAATAGTATTTAATTCTGCTAGAAAAATAGACTAAAAAATTCTGAATGAATCAGAATTTTTTGGTCTATTTTTTTTAAATCTATTAGAATTCTAGTTGAAATAACTAGAATTCTGATTAATATAATTATTCTGTAAAAATAAGAATTTTAGTAAGTTTTTACCAGAAATATTGTATCAATTAGAATTTCGGTTATTTCAGCTACAATTTTAATAAATTTAATCAGAAATTTCTGATTGAATTTTCAATCAGAAATTTTTTTAGTGTACCTTTTAAAAAAAACGGTGTGGATTTAACACTGATATCTGCAGTTATATATAATTTTTATCATAAAGTTTGTATCAACACCAACATGGTGTAGATTTAAAACTCATTAATATTAACACTAACACAGTGAGAATTATATAGATTTGCTTTCCAACGAAGGACACAGACAATACAGTGTATGTAATTCAGTAAATCATTATATCCTTTATTATATCCTATTATTTGCCAATGTTAAAGAAATTGAAATCATCACTGTTATACTATATCTCTTGCTAGAAAGCATCACAATAAACACCACATGATGATAAATCTACATCGATATTTTTAGAATGTAGTATTCGTTCGATGTATTTGATTTTGACATGAAAATAATTACGAAAACATCGATTTTCTATATTTCAGATTCACTTCGCAAGTCCGGAATTTTGCAGTATCTTGAATATCCAATTTGCCGTGGCGTTTCATCGTTTATGAGATTCAGTTATTGAAATAATTGGAGTACTTGAAATATCTCATAAACAGGGCTCTTGTTTTGTAATTAAACAAATAGTTGTATTCTCAACTACTTAAAGTTATGTCCTTTTTTTATTTTAACGTATATTTCAATCAAACTGAGAGACAAGAATGCACTCGTTAACGAGTTTTACAACTTCAAACGATATGAAAAATTTACAAAAGTGTTTAACGATAGGATGCTAGTAACTCAGTAAATATCGGATCCAATCATTAAACGCTAAAGTTCTACATTAATAAAAGCGCAAAAGTCTGCCATGTTGGACCTAAGAATCATATTATATTAAAGAATTACTAATCTCTTGTTGAACGATAGGTCCAACATAACTCAGACAAAGAAAGTGTTATTTTTATAAGTACAGAACTTTATTGAGCATCCTCAAGTAAGAGATTCTCAAGTAAAAGATTGGATACTATATCTTTTTCTATCCACCATATTTTTCGAGAGATCCATTCGGGACATCTCATTCTATCCTGAAAAATATGGCGAATCAATCAGGAGTCTAATGCTTGGTTTATGTTTCGGTCTTAACTTTAAAATCCTAAAATTTAACTAATAGGACTGCCAGTTTTAATTGGTCCTAATTGAAATCTGTATTCCATTGGTTGAATTTTATGATTTTAGGGTTAAGATCGAAGAATAACCAGGCATAAATGGTATTTGTTTAATTTGTTATTTGAGGCATCTCTAGCATCCGCGGAACCACAAGACGCCAAGCTCTCTCGCCGGTATATTGGTGAATAATCCGTAAAGCTAGAGCGGAGCGATGGTCGCCATGTAAACTTGCTCCCGATTTAGAGCCGAGCCCTTTTTACGCGGCGCCAAGTAGGCCGTGCTCGATGGATGCCGACGTGGGAAAATATAACGTTTTCCGAGCGGCATGCAAGAACGCGCTTGGCCATTGTTTGCGCTGATCTCGCGCACGCAGCGCAATGCGGGAACATATCGATACCAGGAAATCGCAGTGACATCGAGAGGGAGATCGCCATTGTTTTACGTATCTTCCAATTACGAAACTCGTAAAACGTCCGAATAAGCAGCGTGATAAAGTAATCGACGATGACTCGCTAAAGCAAACCGGCATGTAAGGTTTCTATCGAGAGCTCTAAATTGCCGCAGGTATATAGCACGCTTAAAACCCTTTGTCGTGGACAGTAAAAAGCAATGGAGGACGACGAACCCGGCCCACAAGAGACAATTCTCTAAATCTTATGGTACAGTCGGCAGCAAAAATACACGAGAGAAAGTTTAAAAAAATTTCTCTTAATAAGATTGCGTATATAATGATATCTTTCCTCTTCTCAAGCTAACTTATCATTTATTTCATGTCATTACGAAATATCTTTCATAATTGATTGCGCATTTAGACAGTTTTATATATACATATATATATATATATATATATATATGTATGTATGTATGTATAGTTAATTAAAATTGCTGAATAATCAAGTTAGCTATGATGAGTTTAACAAAAAAATTAATTTCTTCAATTAATTTAACAGAATTAAATATAATCGCTGTGTATACTTTATAAGAATTATAAAATAATCTAATTGAAAGTGATAAACTCAAATGTGAAATTAAAGTACAAGGGAATCAATTCTTTTAATCGTTCGGATATTTTGTTCTGATTTGCAACTCTACGGTTCTCAGAATTAATTGGCTCGGAACTAATTACTCAAGCCTATATGAATTTTATTACCCGCGATACACTTGATGGCGACACATTCAATAACGTAACGACTCTCGGTCACCTAATAATAGCATATCGTTTAGATGCTTTTGCTGGCTATCTCAATATCTGCATGTAAATACGCATTCTCAAGATGGCGCGAAATCACGATCGCTTTGTGCAAAAACGCTCGTTTCACGCGCGCTACCAGTAACTCGATGATGAAAGGGAGAGAGGGGAGGGGGGCAGGAGGATGAAGAGGGACGAGCGCGTGCACGCGTAAAATGTGCTCGCCGGGCGCGAGGGTGCAGTTTCGCAAAAATTAATTGCGCGCTTATCGTGAGAGAGAATCGCGCGGCGCGATACGCCGGTGTTCCTCGGGGCGCGTACCTGTGGCTCGCGATGTAAAAGCAGAATCTAGGCCGATATAAATAGGCTGACACGCCACGGAATATAACAGGTAGAACTTTAAACATTGCGCGCCTCGCCACTCGCCACGCCGCGAATACTCGTGAAAGAGACTCGCAGAAGACAGCGGCGCAGAGGAGTGCCGTCCCCTTTTGCGACTTCTTCTTTTCCGCGTGAAAAAATATTTCCGGAGCAAACGAACGAACAAATGCCAGAGACGAAAATATATACTGTCTCGCGCGAAATACAAAACATACCTAAGCACAGTATGAAAAGGCTATACATGAATTTTTAGACGAGCATCTGCATTTTTATTTATACCCATTCGTTCTCAATGCAATTGAAATCACTTACGGTTATTTGGGAATAAATTAAGAAAGTAAATATTTTTGCTCTGAATAATTTTAATTTTGGATTGGATAATACGATTTAAAATTTATGAAATAATCAAATGAATGCTGAATATAAACAAAAAATTAATAACTGGTCGAATTTTTTAAATTGTAGTTATATTGTTCTTGTATCGTATTTAATAAAGACACGTCTGCAATTTTTAATTTATTTAAAAGAAACAGGAAGATATTTCGACTAAGGTTTTCGGAGCGCGTACTTTACGTGGTACCGAGACATTTAGTTATCTTATTGGACGGCAGAATCAACGAAATAACAATGATGGTGATAATACGATATTGTAATTGCAGAAATTACTGTTATCAGTATAGCGGACGTAATGGACAATGAAAGAGACAGAAAGCGGATGCGAGACTCCAATTGAGATTTAGTACACGGCATTGAGTCGCACGATTCCAGTTTCTTTCTTTTTCTCTTACGCGTAGACTGAATATAAGTACTGAGAGTGTTGAGACGCAGTGCGTTCCACTCCGATGCGCTCCTCCACGTTCCCGTGGCTCATAAAGAGAGGCAAAAAGACTCGCCAGCGCGAGACCCTTCGTATAATAATTGCACCCGCTGTCCTAATTTTGGCTTCCCCATGTGGTGTGCTCTCATCGCGACACAAAGAAAACAAAATAAGGCTGCTATTTAGCCGAAAATCGCAGCAATTTTAAAACCCGTTATATGTATGTCGCATGTCAGTGTCTATTAAAAAAAAAAAAAATACTTTCGCTATTGTTGGCAATATAATATCCGAGTTTTTCTTAATGAAAACTCCGAGCACTAATTTTCTTTTTCACGACTTATAGATATTTTCGATATTGAACATCTTACTAACTGAACCTCAAATGAAAGATTCGCCGTAAAATTAGAGTTTACTTTTTAATTTAATTTACTTGAAATCAAGTAAACAAGACTGAATTGTATTTATTCGAGCTTTTTACTTGTCGATTCGAAATAATTTTGCACAATCGGAAAAAAATAATCAAGAATCTAAATATCGGTGAGAAAATGATGATAACCAATGTAGTAACAGTTAATAGTATAACCCTAGTACGGCATAAATAAATTGTCCGCGGCGATCGAAGTCGCTGCCGCATCGAAATGTATTCGCTATATATAATATCGATCTGCCGTTAACGCAGAGTCGGACACGAAATTTAATGGAGAAGCCGCTCGCTTACGTTACCGGAGCGGACACGAGTGTGAAGGGCAGGAGGAAGTTCATCTTCCGGAAGAAATCGCGCGGGGATTTCTTTGTCCCTTCGGGTCGGAATCCACCCGAGTCGCGGCTGAGAAGAGATGTATACCGGGTGGCGCGGCGTGCATACGATGTAACGTGGTGTCGAGACATGCGTGCGTGCGTGCGTGCGTGCGTTTCGCTTCGATGCACTTAGCCACCTTTGTGTCTGTTTCTCCGTCTCTGTCGCTCGCTCCCGTCGCGAGATCCGTGCGCTCGCCGAGCGAAAAAAGGCGTACCGCAACAAAACCTCTGCGCGGTCGTATATATCGCCGTTGTCCCAATTCCACCTGGTATTGTGTCACTCGATTTCGATTTACTTTGTTATGCGGCTCGGACAAGCGTACCTCTCTCGAGCCCATCGTATTGTAATCAGTAACGTTAGACTGTGCGTTTAAGTATATAACACAGAATGTCCAAATATCATATAATCAGAATAACTTAATTTATATGATTATTATGATAATTATATGAAAGATTGACTTTCACTTAGGCGAAGTGAAGTTTCGTTTGGCTGAAATTACATCTTAAAAAATGTAATGATTTCTCTCTCACACAAGTTACAACATAAACATGATTATGTTGTAACTCTCTCGTGTTTTGTAAATATAAAAAAATAAGATAGTACGAATTGAAATCGATGAAGGACCACTCACATGGACCCTTCCATGGTTCAAAGCCTGCCATGAATACTCGTTGAAAACAGCTCTCTCACGCTTTCACCCAATTACGTTGCCCTTAAAATCTCGAAAGATCTAATCAGGGTCGGAATTTTTCGGAGATACGATAGGTTGTGATGGATTAAGACAATATAAAACACGGGCCTGTAAATTCCGTAAATACTTTTTTTTGCAAAGTTGCGTCCTTTTTCTGCACACAATTTCGTATGTATCCTGCTAGAAAAGTATTATACTGAGTTGGCAAGAAAATAATTGCGTTTTTTTAAAAAGCATCTATCAGTAAAAACCACAATTATTTTCTTACCAATCAATATAAATATATCTTGATAGAGTAAAGTTTCAGCTTTAAGAATCTCTTTTTTAAATTGCGATACGATAATTTTTAATAGAGTTATGAGCAATTAAAGTCAAAATGATCCTTTTATTTAATCCGCGATAACTCAGTAACCAAAAATCGTGGGAATAATTT
>NW_012130138.1:776016-788585 GCF_000143395.1 Atta cephalotes
GTAGGGAAAGTATCAAACTTTCACGATAGGTAGTCGAAAATTTTTTCAAATTTGTTTTAGACACGTTACAAATCCACAAAGTGAGAAGAAAATTTTCCGTCTTTTCAGCTTGTAGTTTTTGATTTATGTAAAAATTACTAAACTCAACATATAAACTTAAAAAATGTGATAAGCTTTTAAAAATAGAGATTTCAAGCTTTAAAATCCTTTTTTAAATTTAAATTTCATTCATTATTAACGAAGATATTGTATATACAACTTTGAGGTAAAAAAACGCAATTACTTTCTTGCCAATCCAATATTTCCAATAGAAGAAATATCTCTAAACTTCCGGTTGACTTATCCACTTCTACTGACCCACAATCAACGTCGTTCCAGCGCCTAAAACGTTTGCGTCATATAATCTCGTGAAATAATTATTTGACAACGAAATGCAACGACTAAGAACTAAATACATATTGCCGACACGGACCAAAGACTCTACGAGCACATGCGGAACGATCATATGTGAAATACGTCAGTATTTGTGTAATTTTATTGCAAACATTATTAACTGACCACCAATACCCTAGAAATGCAAGAATGACTCATATCCATAGAATAACACTTATTATGACTCGTCAGCGATTTAGTAATCGTCAACTAGTTTAACTTGTTATTCCTCTTCTCACTTTTACGTAAAAAACGTGCATTTTTTTCCAAGTCTCAGATATATTAATAAATAAGTAGTGTTTCTCATTGTGTTTTTTGTTACAAATAATTTTCCGAGCTCCTTTTCTAGCGAACTGGAAAGAGATAAGAAATCAATCATGAATGACGGTTAGTTATGTTGTAAAACCGTAAGTCGATAATGATCCTGTTCGCGCGATTGATTCGCTAGACTCTGAGTGCGGGTGTCGGTCGTTCCGTGTGCAAGGCGTCCATAAAGGCGTCACGCTCGCTGAACAGAGAACCCTCCTTGATCCAAATTCCAACCCGAGGGTCGGAGGTCGAGCGGAGGTTCGCGATCTGATTTTAATATATACGTAGACGAAAGTGAATAAAAATGATAACGCACGACGAACTGCAAATCATTTACGATTTTTCTGCTTCTTAAGAATGATCTCTAATACTATTAATAATAGAAGTCGTAGCGGTCGTAAGATCTTGAGTCGTAGAAAATTAATCAATCACAGTCGAATAATGAGAAGAATAATCGACTATGATTGATCAATTTTCTATCCCGTATAACTCACGCAAACTCCAGTCGCATCTCGCTGACTTTATTCCAACTGATCCATTTTATATTTGTCCTTTTACGAGAACCATCGTATTATTATATATATGTTTACTTTTTATAGTTGTACATACCAATGAATTTATTGAATTTATTATCCGGTAAATATCTCTCTGGAAAATATTTCTGAAGTAGTGTATTTAAAAAAAGGAAAAATAAACTATATCATTTAATCAAATGCCTCTTTATAATATTTCAAACAAAAGAAATGCATTCAACGAAAGAAAGAACACGAATGACTCAATCGTGTGTATTAATAGTTGAGGTTCATTAGCATCGATATTATTAAATTGCAATTGTAAATTTAATTTATTACGTACTTCAGCTTCAAGTTCAAAGCTTCTGTGTTACAAGACAAACATTTGGTGCGTAATTTGCATAAACTGAAAATTGTAACATTCACATAAAAATATTAAATTTTAAAAACATTAATTCGCTTTGACCGAATACGGTCTTCCCTTCTCCGCTTATTTGTATCGATCATTCCTCGGTCAATTTTCATTTATTATTACCATATTGTTACGCCGACATTTATGCTATGATATTACTGCTATGTGCACAACCAATTTAATTTTATTTAAACTCGGCATTCTCGTCCCATCGTATATCAGACAACGCAGAGGTTACCCCTAATTCCTATGGACCGCAACAAAACGTGTCCGTGATGGATCAATGCGGTCGGCACGTGATTAATAATTCTCATTTCTTCCAATGACGTGTGCAAAAGGATTCGCCGACGTTCAAGCCGATGATCTTGATGAGGTTCGTGGAAATGACGGAGTACGGTAAGTGGATGGAGAAAGAAGAGATTTCGTAGCGGGAGAGAAGCTGGGAGGTGGTGAGAGATTTCGGGATTTGCGGGCAGACGCGGGCGGTCGAACAGTGCCAGGGGCAGGTAAAACTCTCGTCGTTTCATTTCGCTCCGTCTCGTTTCGGCTGCGCCGTCTCGTCGGCGTCGCCTCTGCCCTTGACACAGTTCTCCTGGTTCTCCTGGTTCTCCTCGCGCCCTCGCGGGAGAGGAGCTCGTTCTCGCTGTTAGACGAGCTCTCGCACGGACTGGACCGCGGCGAGGGCACCTTTCCCTGTATGCGCCTGCATACGCGTGCATGCGTATGCGTATGCGTCATGTCATGAATTACGGATCGTTCGCGGCCTCTCGTAATGGATTTTCGGGGATTTAAGGGCTGGAGGAGGGGAGTTGCGATGAAATATAGGCTGCTCTCCTTTCAGGAGACACGACCTACTCAAATGTCGTTCCATCTTTGTTATTCATTCATTGAATGCCATTGAAGAAGAATTGAACAACGTTCGACCGTATCTCTTTTTAAGAGGAAAAAAAGTCATAGAGACAGGCTCGATTGTATTTCCACGGAACCAAATTCAGGCAACTGCAGATTGGTTTGGACCATCTCCTAATTTAGATTGTTGCGATGAGCCCAGAAAACAAACATTGCGCGGCACTCAAGAGAACGTTTAGAGAGAAATCGTGCGTCGTGTTTACTTATGTAGTATCTGTAGATTTATTTATTTACGATAAAATGATGTGCTCTTCCCAATTCGGGAAGTCTGTCTTTTCGAGAAACTATGCATCAAGACAAATAAATGTATTAATAAGTTTTTGGATTATGAACATTTTTTCGAGATTCGGTAAAATATATTGTAAATTTTATTTTAAACTGAGACCTATTTTTCGATTATTATCCTTGTCAAAAATTAGAATTATCAAAATAATTGAAAATTAGAATAATAAATGGAATGGTAGCAGAAAGTCATAGATTATGACAATAGAGGAAAATGGCATAATCTTAGATGACTTTTTGCTACCATTCTGTTCACTATTCCAATTTTTATAACAGTCTCCCTTTTTTATTTTCTCTTCGCGTCTATGTATTTTCTATTTGAGATCTGTCTTATATCTCGCCGCTCTATTTTTGCTTATATCCGATCTACAAGTTCCAGAAAGTTCAAATATCGGAGATCACCTCGTCTCACTTACGACGCTCACGCAATATTTTATACACTATATAGCACCCGCGTGCAGTACACACAAGCTGTGTAATTATTCAGAACAAGCCGTGTAACACGCGTAGCAACCACTCGCGAGCGGTCTTTCCCGTCGGTAGATAAGTACATTCAAGGTCAGCCTTTAGCGCAGCCGAGCGTTTCGTCACGGATAGGACGAGTTGCGCACCTTCCCCGTAGCCACCTTCACCGATGTTGACTCGTCGGTTATCCATCGACTATTCTGTTCTGTGCCCGATGAAAATCGATCGCATTTTATACATTATTCGCGTTCATAGGAAATACAGCGCCGTTACATTCGGACAGTTCGAGCCGACGCACGAAACAATGACGATTCCATGCATTGAAAAAAAATTTCTGAAATTGAAAATGGACGAATCAGAAATTTCTGATTAAATTTATTAGAATTCTAGTTGAGATAACCGGAATTCTGGTAAAATCTACAAAAATTTTTATTTTTACCAGAATAATTATATTAATCAGAATTCCAGTTATCTCAATTAGAATTCTAATAGACTTAACCAGAAAATTCTGATTCGTCTGTTTTTCATCAGAATTACTATTTAATCTAACCAGATCATTTTTGTCGGTGTGCCGATCAAAATTTTAAGGATTACGAAATGATTTGCGGTCCGATGCGCGACGGACAACCGTATCGTCAAATTAATGCGATAGCATCGCCAATTACCTGTTTCACCCTCACGTCATATTTCCTACATCGAGTACCTCGTCATCATTTCGCAATATCTGATAAATAACCGGCGGAGATGTGAGGAGGGTGTGGGCCGGTCGGCGGTTAATGAATGCATAATTGTTCCGAGTAACGACGGTTCGTCCGACTTGCTTAATGATCGGCGTAATTACGACCGGACTTATCTTCATTACCGAAAACACCACCTTAAGATGGATGAGATCGGACGGGATGAGTCATTATGTATTTCTTAGCCGAAAGTTAAGGACTCACTCGATTTCAACGTTCAACATTTTCCATAGCCTCTTTATTTCACGTCACATTGTCTACATCGCTCGCGTGATTCATTCTCCTATTATTTATTGTCAAAAAAAGCTAAGAATTATTGTTGCACTCGACGGGAAATGTGTATGTAACGAAAAAAACGAGAAAAAAAGTAACTATTATGATATCTAACTGTAATACATTGCGTTTCAACTTTGAAGATTTTTTATTTCAAAAGAGTCTAATTCTAACGTCAACTCAGTGCTATAATATTATATAAATAATATAGGAAAGTTTAAGAGTGATTTAAAAAGGAGTGCTTTTATATAACTTTTTTCTCTCTGTAATGAGCAATTTATTAACACACAATGATTTTTTTACCAATAGTAACTACTTGACGTAAAAAACATGATGTAGAAACTAACAAGATATGTCTTTATTATATAGGAATGATATTTAGACAAAGATACATAAATAACGAACTGCAATATTTGCAACTGCGATGACATATATGTATATTTATCGATCAATAATGATCGATCTAATGATAAACAAATTTCTCACATTACGTTCTATGATGACAATAAAAATAAACGCTTTTCTCGGAATCAAGAGCGCGCATTCGCTCATTGCAACGGAAGGTTTAACCGTGTCACGGATTTAAAGGTCAGACTCTTTCCACGTAGCATACGATCGAAGATCTTGTGCGGTGTATCCAGCACTAATAACAGAGTCTCTTTGAGTGATTTGCGTTAATGACATTTTTTCCTGCAAAAAATTCAGTCGGAATAAATCCCGGTGAAGTGTAAAGTCAAGCTTTTATAATTATAGTGTTAGAATGATGTTTTTAGGTCATCGCATATGTTATTCTTCCCCTCTATGTATCATTTTGGTGTATAAATAGAGCGAAACTTATTATCGGGCCAAAAGGATGAAAAAAATACATATTGATAAAACGCTTACATGTTATGCAAATGAAAGCTTCTGAATGTGATACGAATGGTAATTAGGTCAAACTGCGCAACTCGGACTTCGTCAGACAATTCCGCGCGAGTCGTAATATCCTGATCTAATTTATAAAATAAGCCTCATGTTTATATTTACATAGACGATAATTTGCGCAGTGAATCATATAATTTCTGTGACATTCTCATGGTAAAATAATGATAACTACGTGGCTAATCAATTTGTTGTCTATCAAATCCACGATCTAGATGATCCTACGAGTTAAGTCTACAATATATACTTTGTACTTATTGATCTTTATAATATTGACTATTAAGAGCTGGATCTGATACACGTAAAAAAATACTTACGAATAAAAGCATAATATAATAGCATTTTAATTGCGGGATATTTACCTTATTGAGAATGTTATTTTATATAAATTATAAAACACGCGAGCGATACGTCAAGATTTAGATATTACGTAACAATGTGATAACAACAATAATAAGAGTACAACTAGAATTTTCAGGTTAAAGATAAAAGTTACGATCTAGTGTCCACAATTTATAATGTTACTCTGACAAGGTGAGAAATGCATCGTGCGTCAAAGGGTTAGAAGCAGCGAGTATAGGAAAAACTGGCGAGAGGGAGGGTAGAAAGGAAGCGGGCAAACAGGCGAGGAAGAAGCGCGCGACGGGGGTCGAAGCAGAAGTGGATGGCGAAGAAGGGGAAGGGAGGAACGATGGAATGAGGTCGCGCTGAAACTGGGCCAGGTTTACTCGGTAAGTATGTCACCGCTTATTGATCACCGTCATCCACCCACAACCCCTTGCGGCACCACTTATCGCCGGTTGCGGGGCGGCTCGCGGGGGTGAGGAAGGACGAGAGGATAGGGATCGGAGGAAGAGGAGGAAGAGGAGAGCGGGCAAACTGTTGCAACAGTTTATTTTCATTTATCGTCTCTTCCCTGCTTGCCCTCTTCGTACTCTTGTCTTGCGAGAATGTGCTCGCGTACAAAACGAATCTCTCTCTATTAGACCATGAAATTATACTATAGTAGTCTCTCGACAACCATCGGCAATCATTGTGTCCGCGAGAGACACAAACAAAAAAATATCATTCTATTGCTAAGAAAAATAATTACTCAAAAGTATTTACTTTCTTTCTTCTAAGAAATGGTTCACAAAGATCTTTAACAAGGATTATTTCCTTGGTAATAATCCTTAAAATATGTTTATGATAAATTTTAGAAAAATTCATTGTTATATATACTCAAAAAAGGAATTAATGTTTTTGAAAGAATATTATAAAATTGATCAAAGAAGCGGCAAATTTATATAATATACAAAGGTAAATTGAATTTATTTTAATTTAATAATCTTGATTAAAGTACCAGATTTACTAGGATCCAGAATATATTTTTAATAAACTTGATACTTACGCGACAATTGAATTTATGATTTGCGGACATATTTATTTTTTTAAATACTTGAAACAATTAATATTTGCGTACAGTATATATTTTTCTGTGTGCAGACAAGGAGAAAAATAGAAGATTTCTTCATTCTTTTTCTCCCCTTCATTCGAAAAAGCGGGGCTCATCTTTGACGACTTTCTTATATGTTTTATATATGTTTTAGTCTTCAACATCAGATGTGAGTTAATTTCTAATTCAAATAGATACACGCAAGATTGAATTGTATTTCGAACTGTATCTTAAGTTGCTTTTCTTTCTGAATTTATCGTATTTTTCATTTTTTTTTGTCTTACATCGTTCTCTTTTATATTTCAAATATTTTTAAAATAATTCTATTATTATTAGAATAATTCTTTAATTATAATTTAATTAAATTAACTTGTTGATGGCTCATTAGTACGTTCTCGTAGAATAATTTAAAGTTTATAAGGAATTTTTTGTTTTTTTTAACAAATCGTCTCTCGCTTCCGAGCCGCACTGTGAATTATATATTCCAGTGAATGTAATACGGTACATAATATTTCCGACATTGGTCAACAGGTCCTCCTCGGTCTAACGTTTCCTCATTACGTAACGGGCTTTTGGGGCCGATTTCACTATTTCGGTTTAAAGGCACAAGAAACGGGGGATAACATGTCTTTGGTAACTCATCGTTTCGGAGAATCATCTCAAATGAATAAATCCATCAGTTCTTTTGAAATGCAGCGCATTCTCGAACGTGTTGTAACGAAGGGCTGTCAGATTCGAAATCAGAAAATTGAGAAACGATAATGTACGTTAATGTACTGTGTACATCCGTTCTCTTATCTTACGCCATACGGGAAAAAAGATAACTCTCAGTGTCGCCTTTTAACGTCGTCTTTCGTTGCACGAAAGGTAGATTGTTGTATACCAGTCGCGACCGGCTCTGTATCTCGCGATTACTAAATCGTTCTGTCAATGATCTACAGCGTTAACGGCTAACGTAGTGTCAATTTCTATTGCGCGTCGTACGCGTAAGCATGTGGCATCGTGTATAAGATTAGCTGGAGCGCGCGATCGAGCGCGCAAACCGGTTCTTTTCGGTGTCAAATACATTTCCATACTCAATCAGAGAGCTATTGCGAAACCGCGATGTAAAATAGCTCGCACGATTAACATTTTATTTTTCGAAAGAAGCTGTGTTAAGGTAGCCACAGAAATTGAAGTCGGTACGTTACGAAAGAGAAACTGCTACAATGAAAAGCAAAAAGAAATATCGAACTATTCAGTTGAGAAAACCCATGGTATCTTTTCATCCTTTCGTTTTTATTTTGTTACGACGTATGAAAAGATTGTCATGTTAATAAACTCTCGTCTCGTGAAGAACACTGCTCACGTGTTATTTCAAAATCGTTCCGCGTTATTTTTTTTCTCTTCAATCTTTTTCGAAGCGAAATTGAAAGTCTTAGCGCAATTTTTTTCGCTATTTGCTATTCATTTACCAGTGTAGATTCAAACGATTTGTAGTTCATTGTTTGCAGCTCCGTATTTTGTTAGTAAATCGGTATGAATAGTAATCAACGAATGCGAACTTGGCAAATTGCGAAGAATATCGAACCACGAATCGCGTGTAGCTAATTCGGCGTTAACCTTACGAAGATACTTAAGACCCAGTTTCACAACTCACGGTTAACTCGAACATCGGGGTTCAATCTATTCATTATACCTCTTTCTAATTCTAGAATTGAAAAGAGATGAGAAACAAGTTGAACCTCTCGGTTAAGAGTTAACTGTGAGTTGTGAAACTGAGTCTTAAAGACATTTTTGCAAAAGATATCTTAGGCCGGTGTCTATTCATAATCGATTCTAAGTACAGTGTCTTAAGTATAGTCTTAAAATGTTACAAGCCAATCACAGAATAATTTTAATAGCATATTAAAACATTACTTAAGACGATGATTTTGAAGTAAGAACACTGATCTAGGAATCTAAACATATATCAGATAGATTCTTATTAGCTGCGTTTAGCAGACTCAATAGTTGAGTGAGCGATTGTTATTGGTGTTATTGATGTATTCTTCTAGATCATCCAATTAGACTTTTAGATCTAGAAGAATAGCAGCGAGCGTTCACTCAACTGTGAGTTTGCTGAACGCAGCTATTGTTTACGACAATGATCGCGTCTCGCGCGTAATTTGAGGTAGGTCGGTAAAGTCAGCGAGAAAACAAAACGCGTGTATCGCGCGACCTGTATTACCTTCGTCGATCCGGCTGCTCGATAAGACAGTGAGCGGCCCGGTGACAGATAAGAGGCGATTCCTCCCGCAATGTAGATACAATCGTCGACGTCGCTAATTCGAATGAGGAAAGACAGCGAAACTGATTTGGATGAGCAGTCGGACGCATTGAAAGAATCGAAAGTGACTCCATCCGTGCCGAGTCAGAAATAGCAATGTGCACGGTTTATCTTAAACCGGATTCAGACGAAGCGAATGAGCGCGAACGAATGCGAACGAACGGACTTGCTTCAATGAGGACAAATGGTGTCGCCGTGCATTTATTGTAGCGAGATGCTCATTTGATGCTTTCCTTCGTCGCTTGGTTTGGATCTGATTTTACGCAGCATTCTACGAACGTTTAACAATTATTATATTAAAGTTTAACAATTATTATTATAAAAAGAAAATGCAAGAAGAAATAAGCGCTGCTAAATCATGCGTTGATATTTCAAAAAGAGATCTTTTTATCTTAGATATTAAAAATTGATTACAAAACAAATAATTTTGACGCGCGTTCCAATTAATTTTTTAACCATCTTCAGCGAGGAAATTAAAATGTTGGCAATTGATTTACTCTATGAATGTGTAAATAAAGGAGCGCGAATGAAAATTTCATTCAAATTGTTCATTTCAAATTGTTTCTTCATAACCACATCTTGACTAATACTTAATTAAATAAATAAATTAAATAAGCGATAGAATAATTTTGAAAGCGTGCCATGATAATTATGATATGATAGGCACAAGATTATTATTTATTATATGGCTTTGCATATGCACCGTTAATGGATAATAATTATTGATCATCGAGTATAAATTCATCGGCATATTAGACTTTATCGATCTGCACGTCATCCATATGACGGCATATAACGCGAGAGAAGAAGTAAACACGCTTTTACATAAAATTATTTAGTAACACCGACTGAAAATTATGTATCCTTGAAGTGTTACGAGGTCTTATCTGTTCTACCAAACACATGTAGGTCAAGGAAAGAAATCTCCTCCGAAAATGACGTTACAATCACAGGCCATAACGTTTAATAAATAATAATCTAATTTCCCTTTAATAAAAGATAATAGGAAATGTATACATAGTACAATGAAATCATATTGGAATCTATTCAGAGGGATTTGCTCCCACATTGATAATATTTTATTCTGTAATTAACATTGTCTTGAATTTTTTTCTTTCGAATTTAAAAGAATATCCTTTTTTTTTAACGGCTGTATGTGCTTTGTAACCAACACGTTTATTCGTGTATTCAGAATCAAATTTCACTTCTCAGCTCTTACATTATATTGACGTAACTCATTACATATAATCAGCGTAATCAAGGGCTCAAGGCAAACGGCTATAAACGTCAAAACGCACGTCATGATTTCGAACAGAAAACGGTTATGTTCAGGTTTACACGCTATCACGACGGGGTAAATACGTGGAAATAGCGGTAACCCCGTGCCTTTCTTTGATGCTTGGTTATTTTGTAAAACTCATGCCACAAAATGAACGACAATCTTCTCGAACAGACTCAAATCCCATGGTGCAAATTACATGGAACGTGATAGAGATCGAGAAGAAAAAAAAGAATGGATCAGATGAGCCTTGTTCTGAACACTTAAGTCGCGATCGTTCTCGACCATTTGGGTTGAAATCGGTTAAGCAAAAGCCGACTTGCCTTACGCAACGCTGCCTTTGCTACTTCGTTCTCGATCGAAGTAAGAATCGACTCGCTCAGCGCAAACCACGATAAGTATGGGAAAACATTGAAGCTGATCGAGGCTCTCTTTGCGCGGAATATTTCGCGAAATACAATTTTCAATAAACGAGAGATACATCCATACTCACTATAAAGATATATTTTTAAAACACCACACACACACACACACACACACACACACACACAGTGTTCTTTGGAGTATCCTTTACTCTACAGAGCGAAAATTGAGCCAGTGAATATTCAATGTTCAATCCTTAAGAGAATGAAATTTCACTCTTTAAAGTAAGATTCACTTTAACCCGCTAAATCGGGTATGTCACACCCAACACATTAATCTCGTCAACATTTAAAATTGTTACTAATTAAAATTTTAATAAGCATAATTTTCTTATAATTCTGAATATTTTATTTATAGTTTTTATTTAGAGATCCATTGTGTCTTATGAAATATTTTTAGATTTACTTTTAGATATTTTACCACCTATAAGTCACGCCGGGTTAAAAGTTTTAGAGAGTATATATACTAGAAGCTATATATACTTTTACTATTATTATTATAAAGCTATACTTATATAACAAGCGACCGAAAAATACTTTGGAATCGAATTCTGGCGCGGCTGATAACTTCTGTAGGTATTGCAAATTTACATAGCTTGCTTCGTCGCGTGCCTCGTACAAAAGAAATATGCGCCGTACCGCGAGTGGCCTGATTCCTTTTTACGGCATCCGTCAAAAAATATGCAAATCGATTTGCATTCTACGAGTTATTTTCCCGAGGCATCGAGATTATTGAATCTAAAGACCAATCAATTAAAAGCTAAACTCGGGATCGTCATTCACTGAAAAAAGCGGAAGCAAAAAGCACAATAAAATGCTAGCAAAGCTAAAGTTTACTTTTCAAATTTTTTTATTAAAGCGATTTTTAATATAATAACATAACACGTATTCATTTAATTTTATGTTCAATACTTTTAATTTGAATTATTCTTTAATATTAATTCTCCAGTTTAATATATTTAGTGTCTTAGTTATTATACAGTTTCATTTTAATATTCAAATTATCTCTAGTTTTTTTAACCCTTTTGTGTTTGTCTAGGAATAATTCCAACAACTTACAATTTTTAATAACTTTTTCTACATATATATATAATATAAATTTCAAACTGTAAATAATTTCAAAATATATTCGGCTCTTCTTGATATCACTTATCATCTGACATGATAAATGTATAAAACATCCATTGATATCCATTGATATTTTATTATATATAGATAAAATATAAAAAAATTAACGTGTTTTAATTTTTTTATAGTACATATTTTGCTTAGCTAATTCATTCAAAGAAACACATTAAACTATCAAAGTAACTTTTAAAGAAACAACCTGTTAACACTAATGACATATATGCTCGTGTATTTTATATGTTATATTTATCTCTCCTCGTACAATTTGTATTACGTTTAGCGGAACGTGACGCACGAATGAATTTTCCTACGTGAATCCCTAGTGAACGAGCTGATTGCTAAACGATGTGTCTAATTATCCACGCCATTTGTACGAATGCTTGATCACTCCTCGCTCCTCGTAATCTTTCTCACGTAAAGGCATACATACCTTCGCGCGTGCCTACGTCAACGCGCCTCGCAAAAGCTTGGCGAGACGCGGAGAGGCGAGGAGAGACGCAGCTCGAAGTGGCTCAGCGAGGCACAATCAGACGAGGAGAGGCGAGGAGAGCGAAGGCGGTCTGACGGGCACTCAGCTTTCGTTTTCACCCAGCCTGCTTGTTAATCCGGTGAGTCAATAGTTGTATAACACTGGAACTACGTTGCGTAACCCACGTCGCCGTTGGTTTCCCTCGCGACCTACTTGCCCACTAAACTAGACACACATTCTTATCCAGCGTGATCCGTCCTCTCTCTCCCCTCTCTC
>NW_012130138.1:788787-791259 GCF_000143395.1 Atta cephalotes
CCGTACCTACCGTACCGTACCGTACTACGTCTACTCTACCTACTACTACTCTACTCTACTCTCTCTCTCTCTCTCTCTCTCTCTCTCTCTCTCTCTCTCTCTCTCTCTCTCTCTCTCTCTCTCTCTCTCTCTCTCTCTCTCTCTCTCTCTCTCTTTCGCATTCGCTATTTTGTTCGATTTTAATAAAGGCTGTTCAGACGTATTTCGTATTCACACATTGTACACATTTCCGCAAAAGATAAATAACTTTCGACAATTTGGCTATAATATAAATTCAATCTTCTCCAAGAAAAATATCCAATTCTTTTTGAAAATGCGAAATCTAAAATTGTTACATTATAATTTCTGAACAAACGGAAATATCTTGCTACGAAAGATTAAAAAAATACTGCGCTTTCACGAGAAGCCTCATGTTCGTCAGATAAAACATTCAGAAATGTTCTGGATGAAACGTGTAGACGAATAAAAACGTACTCAAGATCATACAAACCGTTGAACAAACGGTTATGGAGGGAACTGTTTAGGGGGGTATTATTTACAATTTTCATGAAGTTTTAAAAAAATCAAATGACAATTTTATGGAGCGTAAAGTTAAGTGTCCGACGTTGTTACATCAGTATTCACATTTTATTGGATACCGAGGCACGTAAATGTTCTTCCATGTTTCTATATTTCTATGCGGCAGGCTAAAGTCACAGTCTGGAATAGACGTCGATCAATTACAACATTTCCCTATGAAATGGCAGCAAGAAAAATCCTAGTGAATATTTCATTATCAGACAGACTGAATACGGAGTTTCCTGGCGACGTCCTACTTTCGGCCACAACAATTCAATAAAGGATAATACGGCCATGTAACAAATACGCGATCCTCGAGTAATAAAATTCCGGTAAAGTTAATGTAACGTCAAAGGATGCAATATTACCAAAACTCCAAATTATTAATTCGAACATCACATACATTTGACTGTCGCAGATTTTTTTTAGTGCGACGTAAATATTCAAAGATAAAAATTTAATTTAATTATTGTTTCCAAATAGAAAATTTCCGTTCTGTATTATTTTTTATTTAACAGTTTTTATTTAACAGATTCTTTTATCGAGATTCTTTTATAGAGATTCCGTTTTTTATCAAGAATACCGAAAGAAATGATAATTTGTCACAACACTGATATTTTTCATCGTTGATACGTTTATATTGTAATATTTTTATTTTAAAAGTGTCCCATTTAAATAAATATATAGAGGCTTCTTTTCATGGATGGATTTGGATTATTTCTTTTTGCCGAATATTATGTCGCGCTTCTATATAAAACAGCCCATATAAGACAGTCCAACATTACAACAGAGCCAATGCTTAGTCGATCTATGACGATTATCCATTAGCCAAGAATCTGTCATTCAATACTGGTCTATTGTTGGCAAACAATCTCGGATGCCTATTTATTTTTATGATAATATGGTATACGATAATGGATCAATCCTGGACCAACATTATAGCCATTATAGCCATTAAGTATCCATAAATTATATAAAAGATATTCGTTCATATCTAGTGAATGACTATGCACATTGATAATTGTAATAAAAAATGAAATAAATATAAGCATTAAATATAATTTCAAATTTATATCTGTTTTTTTTTATATTAAAATACCACTTCTTTTTATTTGTAATCTTATTTGTTTGTCATTCTTGAGCCATATTGTTTGCCATTATTATCGTTCATTATAATTCTTGAGCTCAAGTTATTATTCAATTATAATAACGCTGGACCAGTTCTGATTACTATTATTAGACCAATATAAAGAGTCTGACAGCCAATAATGGTCCAATACCGAGCCAATTGTAAAACTCTGTATAGGTAACCGCCACGTGATCAGTTACCGCGAATCTCTTCCTCGTCTCGCGTGTTTAATAATCCGACCAAAGAGTGATTTTTGAAGCATCGTGGTTCGCTCTGTGCGGCCGTATGTTGGTGATTACATTGACTTGCGGTTTTTTTTTTGCGACGGTCGCAGGTGATCGAGAAGTGCTGTAATATCGCCAAAACGGATCGAAGCAAAATCGAGCCCAAGGTCACTCTCGGTCTGCCTTCGAAATACCATGGTGGATTCGGGGCTGTCGCGAAATCATTTCGATATACTCAATGTACCTATTCTCCGCCCATTCTTCTCCCGATCTCACTTTTTTTCAGAGTCGCAAATCATGACCGACATGAAAGTAAAATGATTCAACCTGTTACGAAGCAACATGCCACGTCGGACGAAGCTACGTAGAATACTTCTTGCCCTGGGTCGTGGTTCTCTAACAAAACCGACGATTATGATCATTAATGCGTCACGAAGCGAACGTCATGTCTATTATTAATCCTTTATATACTAAGAATTTCCCAATAAGGATGTTGTCGAAAGAAATGTTTAATTTATTGTGTATATATACATATATATATATATATATATATATATATAT
>NW_012130138.1:793420-800880 GCF_000143395.1 Atta cephalotes
TTGTTGTACGAAAGAAATTAGTTTAATTTATTGTGTATATATACATATATATATATATATATATATATATATATAATATGTGAATAATTCAAGGAGTAATATATAAACGTAACTTAATATATATATATATAAAGTATTCTTTAAAGCAATCTTTAAAATAAATAAAAAATATTTTTAATAAAATTCGTTATGTTATGATATGTGTTGTATATGTGTTATAGGTATATAATTTTGGAAAATTATTTTATAATGATATAATATTTATTTAATTTTTCATAAATTACATTTTCGGTACGTTCGAGTCTATTTTGATTTTTCCTAATATTTAGAAATAAATTTTCGCACACTGCATAACTTTAATAACGATTTAGTCAGACACACACGCGTTTGTTTTCATAAATCTTATGCCAGAAACAAAATCAACCCCAAGGAGACATAAATTCTCACTACTAAATATATATCCAAGGTAATGCAACATTATTTTACTCGTCATTGCCATCAAGCATCAAGTTTTTTCATCAAGTACAGTATGATAATAATATATTAATAAAAAAAAAGAGAACAATATGCTACGATTCCTTGCACTAATTTTAAATTATAGTTATAAATCTATTTGCGCGCATCTCTTGTGAACAATCCTCATAATATAATCAATATACCGTGCACACGAGTTACAGAAATTGCCAGCTCACGAAATCGACTGCCGGTGGGCGAAACGGGGTCACCGAGGTGGACGGGCGATCCGAACGGATGGAATATAGCAATAAGAGAAATTTTATGAAACTCGAATAAATATAGATTTTGCAAAACATTCGCAATCTTAAACGATCACTAATCGCGCGTTACCATCACACAATTGACGATTTAGAATAATCTGATTTAGAATAGTCTGTAATTTTTTCATAATTTGTCACTCTGGAAATATATACAAAATAATCCCGCTTATAAACACGCTTATATGGTGTGATTAATTACATGATGCTACTATAATCCCCATTATATTTCTTTTTTTTTCTATTACATTGTGAACATACAAAATAATATTCTATTATTTTAGTCGCATTTAATAACAAACCAATTTAATTTATGCAGCGTGTATTTAACGCGTTTGGAAAATATCCGATCGCAACGTGATTATATTTCTGGAAAAAGACATAAGACACATTATCCATTGCATGTCTGGGTCACATTATAACAAGAACGTCGAGGAGTTTAATTCCTGACTAAGAGCTCAGGTGTACGGACACTAAGGAGCTTTGCGTGTCACAGAACGGAAAACCAAACTTCGCCTTAACATTGTTCGAAAATTGTTTTTGAAATCATGTAGAACTTATTGCATACTTCAGCGATGTAAAAAAAAAGCGACACATGAATAAGAGTAAAAGGAAAACAGCGCAACAATTTTATATTTTTTCTGATAATACGTCTTTTTCTGATAAACTTTATGACAATAACATATTTATTTGAAATTTTAACTCTTACTCTTGAAATTTACTCTTAATTAAATTACTCTTAAATGCATGAATAAATTGATATATAGAAATTAGTGATAATTCTTTAGTAAATATTAACTTTTTACGAAAGGTTTAATAAATATATTTTTAACTTTTTCCTCATTTTTAACATTGTGTATTTGAGCAATTTTAATCTCTTAATTTTTTAAAATTTTATAAAGCAAAAATAATTTAAATTTAAATTAAGAAATTTAAATTGAGAATCAAAGTTTTGTTCATATTTAAATTTTATTTTCGAAACATATTGTTCGTAACAAATTTAATTAATTTTTATCTTCATAATTAGATATCTCTCGAAAAACCAACATTAGAAAATTCACAGCATTAAAATTTAATACTAACATTAAAATTCAATATAAGCAACATATCTTAATTCATTAAATTGTTCAATCGAAAAATAAAATATATTATTTAAAGCTTTAAGATATATTCTTAAAATTAATTTGAACATAAAATCATTATTTTACGTTATTGATAAAATCAGAATTTAAGTAAAAATAAGTAAATTGAGTTATCACATGTTTGAATTTAAACAGATCATTGAAATTATTTTTGCGAGAAAACTCTCGGCGAATTTTTGGCCTAAAATATAACTTGTCATCCTCTCGACTATGATAGTCCTTGAGAAAAACATTCGCGAAAATTGCGATCCTCATAGAATAAAAAATAAGACAGCGTGAGAGAAAGAAAGAAAGAAAGAAAGAGAGAGAGGAGGATCGCGTAAGTCTGTCACGATTGGCTTATTAACTGCGATATTGAGATTAAGTTTATTCAGTAACGAGTACGCCGTGACACACTAACCAAGTGGTCGAGACCCACTTAACTCACTGGGTGACCTCCATCGAAATGGCATGGATGGGGTGATAGTGCGTGGCGCGTTCCTCTTTTTTGCATGTATTTCGAGCGCTGCACGCAATGTACGCGCGGAAAGCGCGAGGCCGGACGCTGTCCTTCGATTTTCATACGGGAAGACCTTTGCTTACTCGAGTCAGACAGGCGTTCAGATTTATGCAGCCGCGGCCTGCAGCTGCAAGGTCCTGCAATGCATTCAATGAACGAGAGTGCACCTCCGAGGAATTGAAGAGAGAGATGACTTTCGCGACTTGTGATCTTCTCTCGAAATGACAAATCACAAAGTGCACGCGCTAATTTGCCGATTATTATAATCTCATATACGATTTTTTATATTCATTATGTTTTTCAGTGATCAAGGACTTCGCGAAAGAAAAAATCATTAAAAGAATGAACAAGTTTCTTCAATGTAAAATAATAAATTATTGTGCCAAAAAATAGAAAATACGTATAAATTATAAATAATACAAGAAAAACAAAGTAAAATATAAAATAAATGATACGTAGGTAAAAAAAAATTCCATTTTTTAAAAATCATCTACACTTTAATTTTAGAATTTATTAGAATTTATTAGAATTTATTAATTATTGCTTCTTTTTGGGTAACATTTTTCGCAATAAAATATCGCTGTAAAAATGTAAGTTCTTTAAGGAAGGATATAATAATGGGCAAAAAATGACAGACTTTGATTACAAGACAAAGGGAAAGTGTGTACAATTTCACTTTCATTTGTAAACTGTGCCGAAAAATCAATCAACGTTCTTCAATCTCGATGCGAAAACTTTTGAGACGAGAAAGTTTAACAATTCAGTAATTTCACCATTTCGAAATTCGAGAGTTACGAATTAAAACATAATAAAAGAATTCACTAGAGCACTAATGCTTTTTTTTTTTTTTAGAAGAATTATTTGCAGAAGGCTGTTTTTAGAAATATTGTAGATAAAATCTTACGGGTCCCATAATATAGTTTATTTCATCTAATTTAAAATAAAAAATATGATTTTATATTTTCAACTGAGTCAGTGAGTCGGAAAAAATTCACAGGTGGATAAATGCGACGCACAGGTTGTAAATTGCTCAATTATAGCTATATTAGAGCATTTGATACCGAAATTATCTGGTTTGATATAAATACCCCTCAAAATAGTCAGTATATTATTATTTCTTCAAATCTTTATCTCATCCTTTTAAATGGCAAGACTTCTGTCGCATAAATTGCGTTTCCAAATTCGAAGATTAATAGATAATCATCTGAGGAGCAGACTTTCAAAATGCGTTTTGTCAAAAATTTCTTTCTTTCTCATTTTCAGAAAATTCGCACATAAGAAAAAGAAATTACGTACTTTACAGAAAATAATAATATGCCAATCAGTAGGATGTGAAATATTAAACGTAATTGCTGAACAATTGCTAAAAATGTTAAACAAATGCATTTTGTTTCTAGTTAAAAAACATAATGCACTTCGGAAGGTTTATGTTTTTTCAGCATATATAATAAATTAACGATGAAAAAAATTCTTACTGAACATCTCAAAGTAGCTTATAGTATGAATCTTTCAACACTGAACATTACGTCATCTCTAACTAAAAAAAATGGAATTTTGGATAAAACGCTCTGCTCCTCATCTGTCTGGAGCAATTTATACAGTTTCGTAAATCTAACTTTCAATTTAGTCATGGTTAAATATTTAAGATGACAAAAAAAAAATACATATTTGTCGATTAGAAACCGCATCACTCCGAGTATATTATCGAATATCACCGATAACCGAACACGCGTATTCGGTTTCTTCAACGGTACGTTTCTTACGCAAACTAGCGAAAGTAGGCGGACCCGCGAGAACCACGTTTGGCCACGTTTGGTATATGTATACAGGTACGTACACACAGAGAAACGGATAATTCTCGATACAGTCGCCAAGAGAGCGAAAGCACGTGTGTGCGCTTTGCGAGTCGGTCGCAGCTCGCCTGGGTTGGAAAAAGGATTACGAAATCTTACTGAATCGAGCACCTCTTTCGCCGAAAGCGAGAGTGGAGGAGAGGAGCCCCGAGCCTCGACCACAAATGATCGCCGATAGACATATTAGGTCCAGTATATCGATACACCAAATTTAAAGTAGAAAACTCGATCGATTTGTTAAACTTTATTTATAAAACTTTTAATAAAAATTGTATAATATATTATATATGAATATATTATATATGAATCGAATGAAAATAATATCTTTTTCTACCTTCTTGTCTTCTTTGCAGCCTAAACAAAGAATATCTCTTTCGCGATTTCTATCTTACTTTTACTAAGTTATTACTTGTATAAAATTATTCTTACAAAGCAATTTTTTTTCTTTCAATTTTATAGACTAAAAATACATACGTATGAAAGCGTAATTAGTTTACAAAGAATAGCTTCTGTGATGTAGGTACCATAATATGCCCCCTATGTACGCAATTCTTGCCTATAATTGTTTCGAGAGCACACCGAATTGTAAAGCGCAGATGGAGCAGATGGATTACTCATAAAAGCAATATGCAATTATCAGGAAATTAACGTAGGCTACAACACTGTATCCCGAGACCGGTAATGCCGCATACCCGAGTACTCTATAACATGTTGTTTATAGATGTTGGAAATGATTACCGGGAAATTGTATCTCGAACCATGTTAATGCCGAACCGTGACCAAGTGATAATGACTTCGGCGCACAAGTCAATAAGGTAAAATGTTCTATTTTGAGTGCAAAGAAATATGTTTCAATAAACGCGTTTCATTAACACTGAATGAAATAATAGAGTATTGCTGTACGAACGATAAGCGGGTAAGAAGTGCCCGCATCCTGTTTCTTCTGCGGATGTTCTTGCGAATGAAATACTAACCTGCCTGAGAAGAGCCGAAATGTCGCCTGTCAATATTACTTAACCACGCTTCAAGAAACATGTAATCTTCGGTAATCAAACACGTCGTTTCGTAGCATTCAAAGCTTTGTATTAAATTTTTCCTTCATACTATTATAAGAGAAAGAATGATTGCAACCATAATTTAACTATAATTTCTAGTCATTTTCTAATATTTTATATATATTTCTTGAAATTATAAATAATAATATTATAAATTATTATTATTACTATATAACATTGTAGTAATAATAATTATAAAAATGGAGCTTTTAATCATAATTTTTTTATCAATTATGTATACAACAAATAATTAGCATCTTTTTCTCAATGTAAGAAATTGCTAAAAAATGGCCTTCTTTCTCTAGTACTCCAAATCATTCTGATTATTCTTCCCTTAATAATCCGACATTCTTTACTTCAAAAAAAGGATCATTTAAAAATATATACATTCGACACTTAATTTCGTTTTTTGATTTTTCTAAACTCATCGGCATTAATATACCTTCTATCTTTCCTATCTCATACAAGCTTACGACACTTTTAGAAAGGGCTCAGAGAATCTTTTCTATAATAAAAGAAACATACGCTATTGCAGGGATTACCTCATTTAACGAACTAATTAAAATGTAAGACAGGATTTCGTCGGTGGTTTCGACGTAAAAAAAAACCTCACGAGAGTGTTTCAATAAGCGGCATGATTTAATGGGCGAGATGGGAGGAGCTGGCGCGCGACAAAAAGGAGGCCGCCATTTCTACGCATGAGTAAAGCCGGTAATGTATATTATGAAAACGGTCGAGCGCTCTTGAAACGTTTATGTAATTCGATTTGTTCCCGAACCTCCCGAGAAAGTACCATCCGTCAGGATTTATTGCCGATGAACTTCCCACGAGCGCGCGACCGTTTCCAAAGCGTTTCGTTCCGCTAAGAATCGATATATGCTTCATCTGACACGCCTCACTAGATCGAAGTTCGATCACTCGATTATTGAGAATTCCAAATGACGATTAATCCGCAATTCCTGCCTTGAGAGTTTGTAATTCTTAACAGTCGGTATCATATATTTTATTATGTTATAATATATATTTTATTATACCATATATATAATATTTGCGTAACGATAATATAACATTATCAATATTGTTATTAAGAGTTACAGAATCCCGTGCTGCACTCAGCTCGTTAAAATGGAGGGATCATCAAATCAATCTCTCATCAGGCTGTTAATAGTTGAACATTTCTTGGTAACGAGGAATAGACTTTGGTATTCTCTAAATTCTTTGAAGTGGAATCTCACTTTAAAGAGTGAAAATTGAGCGAGTCTTGAAAAAAATAGCTCAATTTTCAATCTTTAAAAGTAAGATTTCACTCTTCAAAGAGTGACAATTCTCTAAAAGTTTCAGAGAGTGATTTTGGCAGAGTATAATGTCGTAAAATAATTACTCTCTTGATGCAATATATGTCAGAGTAAAGTTTCATTCGCTTCACGAAAAATTCGCTTCCTACGCGTTTGAACAATATATGACTGTATCTCTAATCCCCAAAGTGGGTCATTTAAATATGAATACGGATCGTAGGACAGATACATGCGATATTGTGGAATCGTCCTACGGAAACTGGAACACGTTCGCCACTCCAATTATCAATATATTCAAAGTTCTTGTCTTTCATGAATTCATAAATTCGATGAAAAAATTCAATTTTCCTAGCCCACACCAGATCCCGAGGATCGTTGCGTCATCTCACGACCCCGAATTCTTTCCCTTGATCGCAAGGTTCGGTCGTACCGCGTCACATTTGGCCCCGTCCTCGGGAATGAAATCAGGGTTGCTCCCTTTTTAGGAAGCCGCGCGCGTCATTTCGGAAATGCACTTGTTGCATTCCTCGTGGCCTTCGCGCATCGCGACCTCCATTTGCGCGGCGCGGCGCGGCAATTTATGGATACTCGAGATAAAAAAGCGTTACCTGCGCGTCCTCGTGGTAGACGTGGACGACGCCTGCGCCTGCACCGCCGCCGTCATCGTCGAGGCGAACGATAGATGCGAGAAGGCGCCCGCGTGCGTCCACGTACTCGCGGCTGAGAAAGGACAGAGAGAGAGAGAGAGAGAGAGAGAGAGAGAGAGAGAGAGAGAGAGAGAGAGAGAGAGAGAGAGAGAGAGAGAGAGAGAGAGAGACGACGACGACGACGACGACGAGGAGA
>NW_012130138.1:800900-816608 GCF_000143395.1 Atta cephalotes
TAACGTAGTAACGTACGTACGTACGTAGTATACGACGTTAGAGAGTAACGTAGTAGTAGACGTAGAGAGAAGTATAGACGTAGAAGNGACGAGATAGNAGAGAGAGAGAGAGGAGAGAGACGGTGCAGGCGAGAGAGTGCAGTGGGAGGCAAGGATTCGTGTCATTGTCAGTGGGTAATCAGGTCAGTGGGCCAGTGGGACGACCACTTTCAATTTCAGTCCTTCTAGCCATATATAACACGCGCCGCGCGCGCCTTGTTATCTCGCGCTCTCGCCCTCCTCGCCTCTTTTCTCTCTATCCGCCTCCTCTCGTCTATCCCTTCCCTCCTGCTACAACTCACGCATTCTCTCCTTCTTGCCATTTACCTGGCAAATCTCTCCTTCTCCTTCTTCTTCTCCTTCTCCGTCCAATCTATCTCGATAGCTACTGGCGAAGACTTGGTGACGCGCGTACAACAAAGAGAGGGAAATAGCAACGGTGAAAGGGAAAAAGATAGTAATGCAGAGTCATACCGGAATGGTAGAAGCATAGAGGCTGAGCTACCGACACGCGCCAATCGCGTCACGCTTCTTCACGCGCGAGCGTAACGAGAGAAGCCCGGTGAGTTGCGACGCAGGGGAGGAGGAGACTGACTCTGCCGAACAGAGAAGCCGATAGTTCGCTTTCTCTCTCTCTCTCTCTCGCTTCTTTCGTCTCCGCCCCGCCCCGCCTCGCCCCGCCCGCGCCGCACCATGCCCGTGAAGAGATAGCGGAAAGTAGGACGCGTATTAAAAACCACAGACCGTATCCCATGGCGTCATTTCTTGTGCCTCGGCGCGGTGCGGTGCGGTGCGGTGCGGTGCGGTGCGGTGCGGTGCGGTGCGGTGCGCCGCGCTGGTATTACCCAATCGAATTCATCATAACTGGCACGAGAAAACGTACCCTATGAGCGCAGATCAGCGCGGATGGATCGAATGGATGGGACGCGATGGCGAGACTCGGCGTTGCTCGGAGCAGCTCGGAATCAGATGGAGCGTTTCAACGCGCGGCGAAACGAGGCGTCCCGCGTCCGAGGCGAAGCGAGATCAGCGCCTTGGCGCGGAACTCGGCCGAATGACTTCAAAATTAAATACGCTACATGAAAATTATTATGTGCGCACTGGCGATGTGCGAGCTTGTGAAAATAATGAAAATTGGTTCTACCAAGAAATAATTAAGATCACTAATATAATTATGTCTGATTAATGTTACTTCAGTCTTTCATTTCTCTCGAACGAGAGAAACAAATATTTCCATTTCCTAGATGTGTGCTCCGCCTTGTGTAAATTTCCATGGTATTTCAAGCAGCAATTATTAAGATAGCAAATATCAAGCATTAAAATAAATATTGATTTAATTATTTGAATTGCATGATAAAAAAACATTATGTCTAATTAAATTTCATTTAAAAAAATCTTCATTTCTCGATCGACAAAGTGGATATTGTTTCGCTTGTAATGGATGACCTTATTATTAGCATTCTATACAATTTTGATTCTGACGATGTAAAGATGAGCAACACTATCGAGTGATCAAAGAGAAGAGCGTGAGTCAATCACGCAATCGCTTGTTTTTCCAAATGTTTGCAACATTGACAGGAGTTCGTGATTAATTTTCGCAAAAATGTGGGACGCGACCTTGGCTTCTCGTGCAGCAAGGCCGATCGAACATTGTATTTAGAATCGCTCGCAAATGCGACATACCTATAGTATATCAAGTGATATCCGAAAAATTTTAGCGGAATAATTCCTGAAAATGCGCAGTTATCAATTTCGTAAGTTATCAATTTTGTTGGCTCGATAGTCTTTCATCGCTTCGCTGAATTATATGAATCATAATTTTGATAGTATTTAAAATTTTATATATAGTATTTAAAATTTTAGCAACGACGTATAGAGTAAATTCTGCGTTATATTTTATAACGCAGAATTATATATATATTTAATATGTACCCGTTACATCGATATCAAAAGCACGCACAAGATTTAGTAGATTTTTTTAGAAAATAAAGGAAATTTCACATGCACATAGTTGGCCGAATGTGACACGCGTCTATCGTAATACATGCATATATGCTGCATAAATATCGGTCTCATATCAGATATATCAGAGAGATGTTAGTTATTGATAACATATTAAAATATAACTATATGTACTATAAATATAGGTGACTTGGGACAGTACAAGTAACTTGGAATGACATGTATTTTTATTAAATTCAATCATAGAATCTATCCATGAGTCTCTAAAAAGTGTTTAAATTGCCTTTAGAGATGGAAAAATATTGAGTTGTCCGGAAAGTTCGTGCCGATTTTGAAGGAAAATTAAAACGCAGAAGATTTAAATTTTAGTATACATTTATTAAATTGTATTAGTCGGCGAACTTTCCGGACAATCCAATATATGCTGTCCCAAGCTGCCTACATTTGTGATATTCATTACGTTATACACGTTATATTTTAATATGTAAAATATAAAATGTTTGATTAAATCTTATAAATATACATATACAGTACCGTCAGAAAGTTTAAGACCAAACGTTTAAAAGATTTAATTTTGTATTCTTTTTTATTTAATATGCAAGCATTTTATTTTTCACAGCATTATAATATGATCCTCAAGATATAATTAAGTAAAAAAACAATTACCAGAATTGCACTATTTGTTTTATAACTTTACTATAAATTATGTGTTTTAAGATTATATCACATTAATTCTAAACTGTCTGATGATAGTGTATATTATATAAAATATATATATATATATATATAAAATTTCAATAATTTTAAACTATATTAACCAATTTGTAAATTTATATACATAAGGTATTTTATGTTCCTCTGTATTCCTTTGATATTTATTTTATTGTATCGCCAATCAGTGATTGCATTTCTCACTCTTATTCCGTTCTGTCACCGATCGTTCCATAAATACGCATGATTAAGCAAATCGAACATTTCCTCTGTGCTAAACCTTTCAACACTTAGTATAGGCTATGTTAAAGAAAAAACTTTAACATTCATTGTCTTCTTCTATTTGTTAAGTATGCGCGTATATAATTCAGCGTGCGATTTAAAACGCAGAGAAAAATCGATATCAAAAGCACGCACAAGATTTAGTAGATTTTTTTAGAAAATAAAGGAAATTACACATGCACATAGTTGGCCGAATGTGACACGCGTTTAAGTCTATCGCAATACGTGCATATATGCTGCATAAATATCGGTCTCGTATCAGATATATCAGAGAGATGTTAGTTATTGATAACAACGCGAGGGCGCCACACGACGGCAGATGGAATTTTGTCAGCATAACCGACGGCAAATTTTGCTACGAAACGTGAAGAATACAATTAAAAGTTCTGCAAAATAAAAAGAAGTTGATGTAAAAAATTTACTTCAGATGCATTCATAAAATATGTCTTCAAAGAAAAAATGCATTGTAATTATTCTATTTTATCTGATAACCTTTTCAATCCTTTCTGATTGTTTTACAAATGGGATATATATTGTTTAGTTATTTTTAAAAATTAGAGGGATTATTGAATACAAAAAAGATGAGATCGAAACATAAAAATTCAAAATAATGTATCTAATATGATGGAAAGAAATAAAATATTATTAAAATGTAATATAAAATTGTCTATGGGGTTTTTTGGATTACTAAACATGAAAAAATATCAAAACATAAAAATTCAAAATAACAGATCCTAAAATAGATTCAAGAAATAAAATATTATTAAATTATAACGCAAAATTTTTGGAGATTTTCCAAAAAAAAAAACCTATTCAAAGACAAATACAAGACATTAAACATTTTATAAAAATAAAAAAATTGTGACAATTAGTTTAATTACATTAACATATTGCTAAATAATATTATAACGTTTTAAAACTCAAAATTAGGTATTCACATTTGATAAGAAGACATATATTGGTGAAAGCTATGTAGAAGGATTAAAGTTTTTTTTGCATCTGTAAATATCAATAGCGTTTCTCCATAAATAGTCATTTTTCATATTGAAATATGAAAGGTTTGAAAATTACGCACGTTTATATTGTGTACAGTTTAAACATCATCAGAAATTTATCAGTTATATTTTAATAATTCATGCGAAAGTAAAATACTACACATCGTATCGAACTTTCCATGGTTAGCCGAGAACTTTCCGATCTTGCTACGTAAATAATTTTTTATGTTTTGTTATATTTATCACAATATTTTCCAGTTAAAGTTTAAATAATTTCTTTTAGAACAAGTCTTAATTAAACTGAATATAACTTAATATTTATCAAAAATATGATGTTTTAAAAATATGTATGTATCACTAAACTCTCTCTTTCTTAAAAGAGTTAAGTATTACTTTTTAAATTAATCCATCTATGTTTTCTCAAAAAATAATATGGAATTATCTGTTATAAATTCGCACATAATATTAAAAACGTGAAAACGCATTTCCTCTAAACTAAAAAAAAGAAGTGTTTAATTTTAAGATATCAAAATATTTTGTTCTTATCTTTTTAAACACTTAAAGATATTTTAGTTTTAAACTTTTTCCATAAATAAAACATTATGTGTTTGAACTTAAAATACATAGTGTTTTCAATCCGAACACGTAGTGTTTTGTTTATTGAAAAAGTTTAAAACAAAACATCTTGAAGGGTTTAAAAAATGGATACAAAAATAAAACATTTTAACATCTTAAAATTATTAAACACTTCTCTTTTCAATGCTGGAAAGCATATCTATTACCAGTTGAGAAAGACATCATATATTATCTTTAAGACAATGCGAATCGAAATATCAAGATTTGTGAAAGAACGAAGAAATCAATCCGAAACAAGAGGACGATATTTAAAATATATTTTCCAAGAATCTTCTCTTTCATCCGAAGATTGTGCCATTTACGCTGGTCATGCATCGCGCTTCGTATCGTTGCGAAAAATAATCGCGACGACTGCACGACCGTGTCGCGTTTAATTACGAGGTTCAACAATGAGCCATGTCAAGTGCACCCCGAGCACGCGAGTATCTATTTATCTATCTATGATAGATAAATTGATGCGCGTAGATAAGCACTTGTGTACCGCGGAACGGCGTGCGGTCCGGGGAACGTTGAATAATAATTACTGTTGCCGACTCACGACACGGTACTATTGAGTTATTCCGATGCGAGTTTATCAAAGTGGGTCAAGCGATTCAATAGCGGCCGCGACGGAGGAGAAACGGCCCCATCGTCTTTAACGGCGTGGGTGGTAAACGTGTGTGCGCGGTGCCATAAAAACCGAGCATGTAGGAGAGTCGTTTACGCGCCGGCTACACACCGATCTAGAGGTACGTACGCTTACGGAAAAAGAAACCGTGGAAGAGAGAAGAAGACAGAAAGGGAGGATCGATCCTTTCGCGCATTAAAATTGGCGGAAATGACGAGAGACGCACGGACGACTCATTTCTTTTAATCATACGTGCGGATTAAGAGACGGGTTGTTTTACCTCCCTAATTATTACCTACGCCAAACAGAAAGAAGGCGGAATATAGCTGACCTAACCATTCTGTTCTTTCTTCTTTTTTTTTTTATGACTTGATTGAATACGAGGCGTTTTCTAGTACTTTAGCGTTGAGTAAGCAAATCTCCGTTCTTAGAGATAATTGAAACATTAAGTGAAATAAATACGTGAAATCCGATATAAGTCTTGAAATTTGTGTTTTCTATTTTATCGATTTTAAATTCACTTTTATTGAAATTATCACACCGATTACGATTGTCGGTTGTCGATTCTATTTTCGTCAATTACGTTGCAGCTAACTCACAATCGCTACATCATGATTGCCTAAAATAGAACCGTCAACTATCGACGGCTTTATTTCCTTTTTTTTCCATTTTCTCAATTTCATTTCATTCGTTGATTCGCTTTATTACAATTTATTCCATAAATCTGCAATTTGCCAAAAATCTAGGTAGGAATCTTTGCAAGAGATAACTTGTAACAAAACTTTTGTATCAAGAAATTGAAATGCTTGAAAAGTAACCTGAAGATTCCGCAGTACGAAACATTCTATGACTAAGAGATTCATACTTAATCTGTCCCTCATCTCTCAGCAATACTGCAAAACTCAGCAATACCTGCAAAAAATATATAAGAACCAAAGTTCAATTGAAATTCGGTCGAGTCCCTTTGGTCGTTTCCTGTTGAGAGAATTGGGACAACAGTAAAAGTAATAACAATAGCCAACAAACGAGATAGTACAGATATCTTTTTCCTCATTATATCTGTGACAAACTGTGAGAAGACTGTAAAACAATCTATATTTATAGTGTCATTTGACAATAGCATTATATTAAAGACGAGCAGTCAGGTCATTGATGAAAAGTTAACCGGAACTAATATAGAGAAATGACAAAGAAGCAAAGGATTAACGGGACAAAAAAAAATAGAAAGATAAAGAGAGACGCGTGCCTATTGTTATGTTAATTACTTCCGAAAACACATCGCGCAAAAAAAAGGGAAAGCGTTTTGTTCATGTGTTCTATGAATTATCATCCCATCTGTGAGTGATGCCTTATCAACGTCTGCCTTATCAGAACGCTCATCGAAGACATCTTCCACATCGTGTCCTTCCAATATTGTTGCATCGAACGCGCATCAGTGTTTCTTTCCATACGTTCTAACACGCGACGGCGAGAAACATCCGCGAGAATTCTAAACATGGACGTCTTCTACAGAACTCAAGAAGCGAGCAGCTAACCTTCAAAAACCGACACATGTCAGACACGTGTGACCCCTATTTCCATATGCTGCCACAAAATGCTGAAGACAAAACTAACAATGAGTATTTTCTCGCGCGGATGTTCGAATGAAATTTTAAATCTTACATTGTTACAACAAAACTTTCACACCAACGAATTACGACTCTCGCCACGTGTTCGTGATATGTGTTCTTTGAATCTTCGTATTAAAAGCAAATTCATTCGAATCAGATACAGAATCTGATAAAAATCGAAAAATACACGTGAAATTGCAAGGAAAACGTGCAATGTGAAAAGCTAAATTTCATCTCTTCCCAGTTCTACAAATTTTATAATTTTAAGTGATAAAATTGCATTTGTCTAGCGATTCGCTGTACGAGATAACATAAATGTAAAGATAACATAAATGTAAAGACAACATAATTGTTATCGCAAAGCGTCACATCTACAATGAGATTTTAAGGTGTGAAACTTAAGCTTTAAAGTCATAAGAAATTAATCAATTACAGCCGAATGTGAGAAGAATAATCGACTATTCATCTCCTCCGTAACGACTTAGAGCTTAAGCTTAAGTTTTACATCATAAAAATCTCATCGTATAAACGCCGTTTGAGAGTGTAAAATGTTTGAGAGACAATTGGGTAATCTCATGTTGTTACACGACCGTAACCAAACTTCATCCCTGCTCTGTTACATAATAACAAAGTGAAAGTGCGACCATCGTCACTTTGCGTGTGCACAACATCCGATTTCCAGCAGTTTCAATTTACCCTCATCGGAAAGAGACGTAAAGTTTTCCTTATTCCTTTCCCTCCTCCATTCTCCATGCGTGTCAAAGGTAGGGGATGGTTTTTCTGTCCCTGACCGAGCACACATAATCGTGATTTATCGTACGCGAAGCGTGTGTCATTCGAGGAAAATGCGCAACAAGTGTACCTTTGACGCAGCAGGTAGACGTTGATGTACCCTTATTTACAATGTACCTGTACGCATCCGTTCCTGTCTCTCTCATTATATTTTTGTACCGGAAATTCCATTGATTTTCGTCTTGCCACGCGCCAAATTTCATGACGAAAGCACAACGGGATTTCGTTTCCTTTTTTTGTCATAATACGAAACTGACATGTGTCCAATATATCACGAATGAAAAAACCGTAAACAATCACATCGAAATACAACGCATAAATAGCAATTCTCATGATGACAGTAAAAGAGACTGAATGGTCTGAGATACGAAAATGCGGCAGTTACATACAAAATATAAAAAAAAATAAATAAAAAAAAAGAAACTGAATGAGCAAAAACTTGAAAGTTAGCCGCCTTTCGTCTGACAGGCATCATATTAATTTATGAGTTTTCTGCAAAATTATTAGGGAACGATTGGCATACACTTCTATTGAATCAGTTCCATTTTTCAAAAATTTGTGTTTGTGTGTTGTGTCGTCAAAAGAAGGCAAATGCAATGTATTATGTTTTACTAAAATATAATTGAATTTGTAAATTTTATTAATATTAAGCTCCATAATAATAAGCGGATATTGTAAGCTCAGAGCAGACTGCATTGTTTTTCGTTTTTAAATTTTTTATAGAGATATCTGCGAAGGGATTGAAAAGATACAAAAAACATTCACGAGGAAAAACTTTTAAACTTGATATCTCAATACAATCAGAATTTTCTACGAATTCAAGCATGGGAAGTTCAAATAGATCTGAAATATCAGACTCTGTAAAACCACATGGGAGATCTCACTTTATCCTACATTTTATCACTTAATATTATTCAGCATTTAAGTCATAATGGCTTTTTTCAATTAAATAACTTTTCTTATTTTTAAACTGTCTTTTAGTCTTTTTCAAGTGTTTTACATTAAATGTAAGATTAAATACGTTGTTTGTAATCTTATAGATTTTATTATAATTTAAAATTAAGTTTAGAAAAAGAAGCAGAATTACCATCTTTTTCTCTAATAATTTGCTCAATTATATAATTTGTTCAATTGATATACAAATATTAAGCAATTTTATCTGTCCAAAATAACCTGCACTTTTTCCAGTAGTTTCGAAAAATATAATTACCGATATAAAATTTATACAGCGAATTTGGTTGGAAGCACTAATGCAGTAGTACATAATAAAAATTCTTACATATTTGTGAAAGTTTTAACACTGAGTTTTATACTATTATAGAAATCAGATTGTATTTTATTTATTTTTTAGAAATTTAAATTTATTTACCAGAATTCCCAAACAAAAAATAGACTATACTTTCAAAATTCACTGCCAACTCTTTGAAGAATTCACTATTTTCAATTTTTGCACTCTCAAGCTATATTTAAATTTATGTATAATTATACATGAATAGACAAGATACTAATTAGACAAAGGTATAAGTCCAGATATACATGAGAATACAATCAATTTCTATATAAATAAACCGGTATGTACATTAGCTACCAAATGTTCCATATTAAAGCCTATATATCTTATTAAATGTCAGTTCTAATCGTTTTCTATTTGATCATTATCAACGTTATACGAAACTATTCGAAAACAATCTTTATTCAGCAAACAATAATGACGGATTTACGTTCGTGTTAAATTGACGGTATCAAAATTAAGCCGTCCTTAGTATATGCGTGGCAATTGTAAAATTGCAACCGGAATATCTCCGACGGTGGAATCTCACGCGTGTTATTATCAAATTGGCAGGAGCGAAGCAGTGCGCGATACTTCCTGCTGATAATTTTATGTCATTTCCTACGTTATCTATCGCGATATTTGTCTCGCGACACTCGTGCTGTTAGTCAAGTGACGGTCGATTGTGTTTCACACTTCACTCGAAAAAGGCTATGCAGTTTGATAAGAAAATCGCGAGAATACATTCAGGTATGATATTCATAAAATAAGATCGTTTTTTCTTTTCGCGTAGACAATTATCAAGTTTTGATAATTTTTAGGAGCTGCACAACAGAGAATAAATTCAGTCTATCAGAAACTATGTATTGTGGAATACAGTTTCTGATGGATTGAAATTTTTATTCTCTGTTCTTTGTTCCCCATGCCTTTTATTTTGCACAGTTGCGTAGCATTATAAGGTAGTATTTCGGATATAGTATAAATACAATTAAACAAGTTACTTAAGCATGTGAGAATGCAAGTACAAGACTTTTTAGATAAATGCATAAAAATAGAGAATAAATATAATTTATATTATTAGAAAAATGTATATATCTATGCGATTATATGTGTGATTTATATAAGTAATCTACTTCTATAGATTTTGATTAAGCATATAGAGATATACTTATGGACTTTTGTAAAATTATCTTAAAATGCAGACACGAACAAGCTTCGCAATTCAGTATTTGTCGTTTGCCATCGTATGTTCATCATCGTTACCGGAAACGAGCGGCGATCTCGCGTGCCAACAATTCCGGGTATGGTTCGGCGATCATAGCGGCAGGTGTCACGTCATTATCAGCCACGTGAGAGACATACAATTGGCGCTCCGGTTATAAATTATTTAGGCAACGCAGTTGCCTACCAGAAAATTAAGCGTTAATGATCTTTGTTGTTAATGATTCGCGTTGCGGATCAACAATATGTAACATGAGTACCAAAATGTTTGCTTTATGAATTATGACGAATATATAAAAGCATTTCGACTTTTGACAAGTTTTGCGCCGATTGTACGCAGAGTAATTAGAAACATTCAAAATTACTAATTTCGAGATAATTTTTCAGATCATTACGTGATATCCTAAAAATATATTAGTGTGATACAATATTTTAAATATTTTAAAGATCTTTTCCCATGTACTTTAGTAAAATTATTCAAATTTATTTTATACTTTATTGTAATTTTATTAATAAATGAGAGAAATTTAAATCTTCGAAATATAATGTTATTTCAAAGTAAACTCTAAGAAAAAATTCTCTCCGTGTAGTAGCATGCATGCTTAATAGCTATTCTCGGAAATATTTGTTAACACTGTCTATTATCTAATAAAAAGAACGTTATTTTATATTATTTTTCGCCAAAGAAAATAATTTTTAGAAAAATGATAGAAGTGTCATATAATATGTTTAATATACATATGAATTTTGAAAGTGAGAATTTTATGTTTAATCTTTGACTGAATTTTTTTTTAACATTAAAATTACATGGATATTACACGAATTTATCCACTGTAATAAATATCGTTGATAAATTGGATTATTTTCATGATTTGAAAACAATCATCTGCATTTGTCCATTCTGCAGTAATCACAAAAAACGGAAGCATATTGCGTGAAAAGTGGAGCAAGCTGCACGTCCGACGCCTCCGTGACATTAATTATCCACTTTAATTCGTATGTCGAAATCACATGCAAATTTTATGCGAGCAGATTCAACTACGAGTTCTCGTCCGGCACGTCTTCGCGGACTCAGTTGATTTCAGCATTTAAGGATGCATATATTAGATATTTCTAATAATTACCAAAAATATAAAAATTTCATTTTCAGATTGTTCTATTATTCTACGTTTAAGTGTCTGTGTAAAATTTAAACACAATTTTTTTCTTGGTTTAAAAATTATTTAATTTTTAATTTTTTGTTTACCTTAATTCTTATAAAGTTAAGATCTTAAAATCACATTGTATAAAACTTAATTGCAAATTTAAGGAAGCATTTAGATAATAGAGAAAGTATTATAAATTAAATTTTTTATCCATACTAATAAGTTTATTTAGAATAGAATAGGAAATGCATTATTATCTTATCCTATAGGATAAAAGAGGAAATGCGTTATTATAAATAGAAGCGGCAATGTGTACATAGATAAGGTTAAAAAGGTGGAATCACATGATGCTTGATTTCTTAAATGATAACATATTATATATACAGTCAAGTTTGTTCTGATGTATGTTAAAATTCATTCATGAATTGAACGTTGCTTGCTGTATATACATGACTTTTATATTTATTATTTTATAGCTTACTTCATAGCTTATTTCCTTGCACCAATCAAAAGAAACAATTGCTAATTTCATATTTATTGTCACACGTCAAACTGTATGCATCAAAGCAAGCATACACGGAGAGAATTATCTTTTAAAATTTACCTTAAAAATATAGTAGTGTGATAAATATTTTAAAGATTTTTTTCATGCACTTTAGTAAAATTAATCAAACTTATTTTATACTTTATTGTAGTTTTATTAATGAATGAGAGAGATTAAAATTCCTCGATATACAATGTTATTTCAGGATAAACTCTAAGAAAAAATTCTCTCCGTGTAGTAGCATGCATGCTTATCATTCAAGAAATCGAGTGATTCCATCTTTAGAATAGATTAGAAGTGTAGTTCTATTTTTGTCTTATTTTTTGTATTTTCTTTATCTGTTTGTAATGCAAAAATATGTCTGGAATAATATCATTATTGTGGCTGTATGTTAATAACTTTGAGGAGAAGCAGTAGAATAAACCATCCCATACTAAGTTTTTATCTACTTACTCGTTTAAAAGTTATTTATCTAAAATTGCAGCAAAATGTGCTCATTGCGCTGAATATACCAAATTATTTTGTTTTTTTCGCAATTGGTTTCAAGACATATATTTCACGACTTGAATCAAATTTTTTTGTTGCTTTGACTTATATTGACTTCTTTGGCTAATTCTTTTAAATAGTTATACAGATAAAACATTTTTAAATGCAGCAGTACTTATGTTACAATAGCGTACGTACGTCGCTATTACCTCACGAATTCAGAATTTCTCATTTACGTTGTTTGTACAAGGTGTACTTCTTATTGCACGATTACATACGTAAAAGTATTAGTGACAGAAGAGATTAACACGGAAAAAATATTTTGCTTTCATCTTTCATATAATCAAATTAGAAATACGTGTAATAAGCTCTTTTAAAAAGCATACAGAGCAATAGTAAAGTAAGAATAGCCAAGAACACGCAACTTATCAATTAGATTTCGCTGAGGTAGAGCAGAGGTTCGGAGTGACTAGACGAATGGACGGATGAACTGGGACAAGTGGAAGAGGGGCAAATATTAAAACAAAAACTTGGTTTGATAAATTTATTGATAATTTTTATGGATTCGACAAAAACATCAAATTTTGAATGTTTATTATGTCCTTTTAATAATTATTTATTTGTAGGAAGATAATCGCAATAATCACCTTCATTTCTCTCCACGCTCGTCGCTTTATCTAACACACCTGTATTTTAAATTAATCGAAACCCGGCTTGCCACTTGCCCCAGTCTACTCCGCTTAAATTGATTTAGTGGAGTTGTCGTATCCGGGCAGAAGCGTGAGGACACTTTTGCAAATGAGCTTCGCGTAACACCACCGATTCGTCTCGAATAAATGCAGAAAATGAGGAAAAAAGCAATGTATAGATGAGGAGAGCAGTGGAAAGAAAAAGAAATAGAATGAAAAGAAGACAGAAAGAGGACAGTCACTTATGGAAACTTATTACAAAAATTCGGTCACTCGCACTACACTGGTATATTAAAGGCTGCTTCATATAAAGTATCTAAATGCAATATAATTAACTCTGACAATGAAATAATATATGTGTACTCTATTAAATGATAACAAAGTCATTTTTGAGTATTTAATCGTTTAAAATATTCATATATTTTTGCGTTTAACTTTATCAATTTCATAAATAGCAGCTTTTAGTATCCACTAATCTAATATAATACAAGGTTAACAAGATAATATTTTTTTAAAGAACAAAACATTATGTTTTTTCCAAACATACTTTTAATGCTTCACACACGCTTTAAACAAGTATTACAAAAAAACATGTTTAAAACATGTTAAAAACGTTTATTAAGTTTGTTTTAAATAATTTTGTTAAACATGTTTAAAACATGCTTTTTACCAACCCTGGTGTAATGCAAGTTACCGAATCCGCTATAAGTCACAGTAATCGCTCGAGAAAAATTCATCTTGCAGTTTCTTGTGTGACGGAAGAAAGGGAAAGGAAAAGAAACGGAAAAGGAGTAGAGACGGTGAGGGAGCAGAGATGAAAAAGGAGAAAAAGACGGAAGTAGGGGAGGGAACGGAGAGGGGGAGGGGGTCGACGTAAATAAAGGCGGCCGAATCTCGTTTCGACGAACCGCTATTTTGCTCGCAAAGGATCGGACGGGGAAGGGGGAGGGGGGGGGGATATGCTGCAACCAGCGGCATTCATAAAGAAGCTACTTGAAGGCTGTCTGTTCTAAATTCGAGACGATGACAGACAGACGGACGAACGAACGGACAGAGACTTCACGCGCGACTCGACTTCGGAATTTCGCTCTGAAACGTCTGTTGCGCCACTACAACATCGCTACGCAAAAGTCGGCACTAAATCAGGAACGCAGAGCCGTTGTCTCTACGCGAGCTCTGGTCCACGTGACAATGATTGCGATCAAACACACTTAGATGGGAATCATATCGCACGCGAGCAAATGTACGTTAAGCAAATTGTATCACAAATTTACTTTTCTTAAATTTCCATTTGTCAGCACAACAAATTCTCCACAGATGGTCTTTCAACCATCATGTAAACAGCTCTAATTATTCTGGGAGCTTACTAAAAAGCGCTTTACTTTCAGAAATCTTATTTATAATTAAATTTATCCCTCTTCTGCAGACGGCTCGAACAAGTAGCCGAAACATGTCAACAGTTTGGATTTATGAGATTAGGTTTGAATAAAACAGCTCTATATAATTATTGATAGAATATAAATTAATTTACGCAACAAGTTCTGTATGCTCTATGTAATTATTGATAGAATACATAAATTATAATAAATTATAATAAATTAATTTACGCAAGAAGTTCTGTAGTTGACTCTTCAGTATCCTGTCATTTTATATAATTTTAAAAAATTTATTTATTTTTTTTTATTATATTAAGTCTCGTTTCTTGTTCTGCTTTTAGTTCTCTCGAGTTTTAATTATTCTCGAGGAAATATTCTCAGCTTTCATTCCCTGTAGCCTATATCGATGAAAACAAAGAGAGTCCCGCGAATTCGGAAGTAGCTCGAGAATCCACGCGGCATCAATGCGCGCGCGCGCGATGCAACAGACGACAGAGGATTCGAGACACGAGGAGGAGAAGAGGAGAAGGAGAAGAAAGAGAAGAAGAGAGACAGGCGAGCGGAAAGAAAAAAAAATGAGAAACATGAGAGTGAGAAAGAAGATATGAGAGCAAAGCTCGGAAAGAGAAAGGAGAACGGAAGGGGGAAGAAGGTTGGCAAGCGGCACATTAGCGACAACAAAGACTTGAAGAGCGAGAGTCATTGAGGTTACCTGCGACATCATTGACGGGTACATCGGCAATCAGGTTGACTCTTTGTCGCGACTGTTGTTGTTGTTGTTGTTGTTGTTGATGTACTTGATGCAGGTTGCCTTGTTGTTGAGATCCCAAGGGCAGACTACCGGCACTCGTAGCGGTACTCTCTGTCAGGATCACCGTTGGCACCGTGGCGGCAACGGCGGTAGCGGCGGCGACGGATGCGGCTGCGGTAGCGGAGGAGGAGGACGAAGACGACGTGGATGATTCCGCGAGGGAACCCGCCGTCGTCACGATGCCGGCATTGTTGTCGAAGACTGTCGCGGGGTTCTCACCCTCGCCCTCCCCTGTCCTCGCAGCCATTCCGGGCCTCGCGTGTCCCGGCGGATAGACGGACAGATAGACAAACGGACAGACAGGATTCCCTCCACTTCTCTTACACGTTGTTCCCGTGAGCGCACGCACTTCTCCTAGGAAGAACACCTACACTCTTTTACGTACTCCCTTTTGCGCTCTCTTTCTTTCTCACTCTCACTCTCTTTCGTTCTCTCTTTCTCTTTCTCTCTTCGCGGTAACGTGCGCTCCGTTTCCTCTTTTTCCACGCTCTTTCTCTCTCTCTCTCTCTCTCTCTCTCTCTCTCTCTCTCTC
>NW_012130138.1:819156-826064 GCF_000143395.1 Atta cephalotes
TCTCTCTCTCTCTCTCTCTCTCTCTCTCTCTCTCTCTCTCTCTCTCTCTCTCTCTCTTCTTTCACGACTACACACTGGTCAGAGCGCAGTGTCCGAGACGTACCGAAACTGCACCACCGCACCGCCACGGTTCACTCGCTCGCTCGTTCCCGGTCGCTCTCTCTGTCTTTGTCTACTTATCTACCTATCTCTCTCAGTCTCTCTCTCTCTCTCTCTCTCTCTCTCTCTGTCTTTCTCTCGTCCGTCTCGTCAGTCGAACGTTGGTATATCACGGGACGGCGGCATCGCAGGTACACGCACACGCCACGTTTTACCGAAGAAAAGAGCGGAGGTAACGCGCGCGGTATTCGTTAATCTCCCGTTCCCGTCGGCCCGTGAAAAAATGGAACGTTAGACAAATGTAGGTCTGTAGGCCACTTCACTTACACTTTGCATCGGCACGGGCACTCCCTAAGTCAAGCGAGCGTCCGGCGCACTGTCGCGCACTGACAGCACGAGAACCGCCAGGACCGTATCAGCCGCACGCCGTCCGCCATACGTTCGCATTTTTTTTTTCTTTCATTAGCGGATCTTTTCCTTCTCCTATTTCTTTTTCTCATTCTCCTAGCGAACGAAAATTTGCCTCCTTTGCGAACGGATCAACGTCGCGCGGCTCGAAATCTCAATTCGCTCAATTCGCGACGGCGGGAAATGAGTTCCTTCAGTCTACAATGTCTACATACCGTTCGATTTCAAATTCACGCAAAAATTGCTCCGAAGATCGTCGTTCAGGATAAAGTGCGAGGGTCAGGGTCGTGCGCGTGTGACGATCTTTGCGTGTCGCTTCGATTCGTATCGCCGTCTACTTGGCGTCTCCCTCCCCTTCCCCGTTTCGTCGAGCGCTTGTGTACGGCAGTGGTCGAACGAAAGGGAAACCGCGTAATCGCGAGCGTATACATGAAGTGATAGTGAGATACGCCGGCGTTCGCTTTCTCGCTCTCGCCACCGACTACCAAGATAAAAACAGTCTTCCGTCGCTTCCGAAATACAAAGAGATAAGAGACGGAGGAAGGTGAAAAGAGAGCAGAAAAGGGAGAAAGAGAATTCGAATTTATATGCCGAGTTACATGCCGGCTCGGTTGGTGCAGAGCCGGAGTCGGGCGGAAAGTTACGACGGTTACGGCCCTGCGTCTCATTGGCGAGCTCCGTCGCGGGCGGAAAGACGCAATTTCCAAAAGGTGTCCGTCCCCGGCCCCGCTACCTTCGCCGCCGACGGGCCGCAATCGCAATCTGCGTCGTTCCGCGGATCCGGGAGACGATGATACCGCGGGACGACTCGTGCGGATCGACTTTTTTGGCCGTTGCTAACGAACCACCGGGGATTTATCACGAACCTCTCCTTTCGCGTGCCTCGGCGACACGATTCGCCGCCGCGTCGTGAGATACGACGATGATAGGCCGAGCTCTAAGTAGGTCAGCTGCCGCGGTGTCCGATCGCCCGGCGCGGGCCGCCCTTACGCGGCGTACGTTGCATAACTCGTCACGCGCGACTTCACAGAGTAAAACCGCGTGAAAAAGGCTACGGTCCGACGGACATAATGCGGCCGTAATACGTTTTCAATGAACAATGCACTTGACTAACGCACTCCTTGTCGCGTCGCGATCAGCGCCGTCTGTCGCGAAACCGCGCCCGTTTCAAAACGGCAATCATTCATGATCAAAGACGTAGAACATGGACCGCACCATCCTTATCTAATGAGGACAATTACCTAAATAGTATATATCTAATGTCATCAACAAAATTAAGAGAGAAAAAGGGCTTGAAAACGGATAAACTCCCTTTTCTTTCTATCAATATTACACTGTTAAACAGAAAAAGACAAAGACTGGCCATCTTCGCGCCATCTCTTTCATTTTTGTCAGCTAATTGTACATACAGGTTGTGTAGTCTATGTTTTATGCTCACTACAAAAACGCGCGGATTTGTGTGGAGCCTTCGATTTATTTCGATTCAAAGAGCTCAAATGAATTTCTTTTCGTCGCTTTATTGTTAGAAAATATAAACTTGAAAACACTTTAAAAACTCGCATTATCGAGTTCTCTAAAATAAAAAGAAAAACTTTTCGTAAATTGTAATTTTTTTGAGGACTTTATTTTTTAAATATTAAATTATTGAAAATAAATCTAAAAAATGAAGTCCTTTCGCGAATTTCAGAAAATGTAAATACAAAATGTACATACGAAATTAGATAATATATCAGATACATGTATATGTCAAAAATTAAAATTGCAACTTTCTAACATTTCGTATCATATGTCTTTTTTTTAAGTTTTTGATAATTTTTACAGTATTTTTTTATTAAATAGACCTTATTGTATTTTTCTGAATTAAATCGAGAAAATTTTTTATTATATTTCAACTTGCTCATGAACATTCATAAAACATATACAGGTTGTACAAAAATTTAATATATACATATAAAATACTATTAACTATCTGCTATAACCCAATAAGGCTTTTCTTTTTTTTAGAGTCCAATCGAAATCATTTTGATCTCCAGCCGAAACGAATATTCAGTCGTTCTTCAAGTTCAGCCGAAAATGAAACCGAAATTTAGACAAGTCTTATTAAAAAAAAAAAAGAAAAAAAAGAAAAAAGAGAAACTAACGGAGTCATATTTTTTTTCAAAATTAAAATCGACATGTTTGGATTAATTAGAGATATGATTTTATGATGAGACCGTATATGATTTTTAGAAATAGTAAATTTATGTGCTCTTTAATATTAAATATAGGAATAACAGAGAGATTATATAAGTAATAATTTTAACATATTTAAATTATGTATTACTAAATTTAATTAGATTATTTTAGAAATTTATGTATTTATGTATTGTAGTTAGGGTGGCATTTTTAACATTATTAGAGCAAAAGATTTTTAGGATATTCAGGATCGGATAAGAGGCCCAATAAAGTAGGAGTTAGGAGGGTATTTCAACCTTTCAAAGATGCTATTAAATTGTTTGGGAAACAAATATTTATAAATCTAATCTTTATTGTATATTATATTACTTCAATTATTTTATTTACGTCAATAATAGTCAATTGATTGTTATATTATATTATTAATCTTTATTATTTAAATTATTCGTTATTATTTATAATTATTGTTTTAACAATTATGAAGTATATATTTATATTTATGGGGTTATCATCTAATTCTTTATATTTATTAATGGGGGCTGTGCGTTCGGTTTCACAAACTTTATCTTATGAGGTTAAATAAATTATAATTTTTTTAGTGTTGATAATTTTAGGAGAAAGATATTTTTTTATTGATTTTGTAAAATGACAGAATTATATATGGTATATTTTTATAGTTAAATATCTTTATTTTTAGTATTTTTTAAGATTTTATTAAATTATCAATATAACAATAATATTGCATCCTCAACTTTTAAAGAAATCAAATTACAATTATTATTACCACAAGTTTGTACTCAAATTGTCTTAAGCTTAATCAATGAGATAACAACTAAAATTAAACAGTTGTTTTTTGAATGCTCACCGACGTATTGCAATTTGTACAGTTTCGGTTTACACCCACCGAAATTTGCTCCTAATTTTGACCAAAACCGAAATTTCGATCAGACTCTATTTGTAATATGTATGTGTAATATGTGTATACACATATGTATATTATATCACTAAGTATAAAAATTTCAACATTTATATTATATTAATGTATAATATATTCGATATATATATACATACACATATATATATATATATATATATATAATCGATTATATCAATAATTCGATATATAATAATATAAAAATATATATATATATATAAAATTATCATCATAATTAAAAGTTATTTTAAGAAGTAATTTGTTATCATTTTTGATTAGCCATTGTAAAAAGTAACTCGTTAGCGTTATTATTACTTCAAAAATATCAAATCGTTACAATTTCGTTATTTTTTCACCGAATTGATTTTGTTTCAGAGTGGTTTCACAGTTTCAATTATCTATATCACTAATTGATCAATTCAACACAAAACCTATAATTACTTCAAATCTATGATTAATCCCAATATGATCAAACACATAATTCTCTTTTTTTTATATTCACATGCACGTTTCATACACGTACATGTATAAAATAATAATAAAACGTTTATATTCGTTATATTTATCCAAAAATATAATAACTACATCATCATCAATATAAATCAAAACAAAATAATATAATATCGTTATCTCTCGTTATTTGAAAAAATAATTGTAACGATAACGATGTTTCGTACGAATAACGCGTATGAATTTGTATGAATTACTTCCCAATTATCTTGTAGTTTATAAAAATACTACATATATAATAAATATAAAAATAAATTTTATGATGCAATTTAAATCAAGTTGTTACTTAGTTGTTCAATTACTTGTTTGTTTAGCTTCGTCGAAAAGAGCACGCGATATAATCAGTCTTTGAATCTGCGCAGTACCTTCGTATATCTGATAAATTTTGGCATCGCGCATAAGCTTTTCTACTGGATACTCAGAATTGAAACCTGCACCACCGAAAACCTAAAAAAAAGTCACATACGATAAATTATAAAAACATTGAATCAACTTCATCTTTTTGCTAACTGTATAGTTTAATAAAAAATTCATTAATATACGTATTGTACTTTATGTATTGTACTTTACCTGTACAGCGTCTGTAGCACATTTATTAGCTACATCACTGCTATAACATTTTGCAATACTAGCGAGCATTGTAGCATTCGGTAAATTTTTATCAGCAGCCCAGGCTGCTTTCATCCATGTCATTCTAGAAGTCTCAACACCAATAGCCATATCCGCTAGCATGAAAGCTATTATTTGATGTTCCGCTATTGGTTTACCAAATGTTTTGCGTTCCATTGCATATTTTGTTGCTTCGTCTAGAGCTCTCTGAGCTAAACCAGTAGCTGCTGCCGCTACCTGTAAAAATGTTAAAATATACTAAATGTAAAAATATACTTGCACATATCTTATTATCTATATTTATTCGGCACTTAATGGATAGATTTAATGAAATATTACCGGTGATCGAGTTCTAGTAAAAGTCTTCATAGCTATCTTAAAACCTTCTCCTTCTCCAAGCAATACATTTTCTTCGGGAACGCGAACATCTTCAAATGTTATCATTCGCGTGTCACTTGCTCTTTGTCCCATATTAATTTCCTTAACATTTTAACATTATTAAAAAAAATTAGTAATCATAAATTAATAAAAATTAACAATTAAACAACAAATTAGGATAACAAAAATTATCACATCAAGAATTACCTTACGACCGGGAGTTAAGCCATCACTATTACGTTCCACAATAAAACCTGTAAAAGCTTTATTAGCTGGAGCTTTTGGATCTGAATTTGTTCTCGCTAAAACAAAATACCTGTACAATAAGAAGTTGCGTTAAAAGTGTAAAAGTAAAATTTCAGCTTTCTCTTGAAGTGTTTAAATTTTTTGTCTTACTCAAGAAGTACTTTGAACAATCTTGTTTATAAAAGTGTAAATAATGTGAAACGATAACCAAATAATAATATTGTGCTTTTCTATTTCTTGATACATTTAATTCAACTTATCTGGTCTGAGACATATTATTTACATGTGAATAAGAATATTTCTCTATATATCCTTTAGAAGTTAATATTATATATAATGAAATATATTCTCTTTAGAAGTTAATATTAAATAATAAAGCACATTGTTTCAATACCAGTTTGCAACACCACCATTTGTGATCCACATCTTGGTGCCATTAATTATCCATTCTTTTCCTTTCTTCTCAGCTTTGGTCTTAATACCTGCTACATCAGATCCTGCACCAGGTTCAGTAACGCAATATGCCTATAAATTTTATTATTCAATTTATGCAACATTAACTTTAATTTAACTTTCATAAATTTAATTTCAGATTTACCACAACATGTGGCTCTTCTAAAAGTCTTCCAAGATATTTCTTTTGCTGTTCTTTCGTTCCAGCTATGATAACTGGAGTTTGCTGAATAAAAAGATACATATACATACATATGTACGATTACTACTATTAAATAAATTAAAATATATAGTTTTAGAAGAATTGGAAATTAATAAAATTAAAGAAAAATTAATTTTTAATTTGCTGAAAGAATTAGAATGTTATATGATCTAAAAATGAATAATGTTGATAAACTTACTCCAAGACTTGTGGTTTCTATTGCAGTTACTATTCCTGTACAACCATAAGCCAATTCTTCCGTAATCAAGCATGAATCAAAAATACTAGCTTCCATACCACCTAGAATAGATTGTAATTATTATCAATCTTATTTTTGCATTAATAATATTATTTTTTAGCAATATTATATTATTATAATAGTTTATAGTAAAATATGTGTATATAATATAATTTTGATAAATTAAGCATACCACAATGTTGTGGAATATGTTTATTCAGGAGACCAATACTCCACGCCTTTTTAATAATGTCCCATGGATATTTTCCAGTTCGATCGTACTCTGCAGCTACTGGAATAATCTCTTCTTTTGTAAACTTCCGCGCTAGCTCTTGTATTTCCTTTTGAGTATCTGATAATTCTAAAACAATACAATGAGATAGTAACCATATTTTAAAATCAGGTAATATATGTAATATGTAAAAATATGCAAAAAATTGTATAAAAAATTATATGTAAAAAATTTCAGCTTTCTCTTGAAGTGTTTAAATTTTTTGTCTTACTCAAGAAGTACAATTTTTGAACAATCTTGTTTATAAAAGTGTAAATAATGTGAAATGGTAATCAGATAATGTTGTGCTTTTCTATTTCTTGATACATTTTAATTCAACTTATCTGGTCTGAGACATATTATTTACATGTATCACATTATGTGA
>NW_012130138.1:826084-828256 GCF_000143395.1 Atta cephalotes
TTTTTTAATATTCTACTATTATATTCTGGTTATTTATCTAACAATATAGATCTTCATATATTCTATATTTTGTAAGACATAAATATACCAACCAAAATTATATCCTTGTGTGGATTCAGCAGTTGCTGAGAAGGATCGCATCACGTTTTGGTACAATCTTAGGTTAAATACCTGAAAAAAATTTTTTATTTCAAGAAATAGAAATGAATAAATGAATCCGAGTAATATAACAGTGCAGCTATCATAGAACATAAAAATGGAACATAAAAAAATTAAAGAAATGATATGTGTGATTTCAATAACCAAGCAAATTTGAACAATTGATATTTTTTGTTACTTACCTTCCTGAGCATCATAGTGTATCAATATTTTTTTTCAAACAGATTTAAAGAATGATATTCGCAATCGTAGTTGTTTTCACTTTGACGAAATCAATGACAGTACGATAATTATAGTGGAAATGATAACAAAAGAGAAAAGATAGTGACTAATTATTGCACTATTATGCCACTATGCAGGTTTGAAATACAAAGTTCAAGGTAAAAAAGATAAGAATCAATACATGTATACATCATTGAATTCTAGGTATCAATCAATTTTTTCTCTAGAATGGAAACGTGAAAAGTGAAAATGTTATGTATGTAAATATATACAAATACATACATAAAATAATTTTTCATTTTTCACGCTTTTGCTTTAAAGAAGAAATTATATAATCGATATCCTGGCCGGAGTGACGTGAAAGCGGAAAAAATAAACCTTTCATTAATTCTCGAAGTAAAAAGTTTAATGACATATTTGATTTCGATCAGATTTTAAGCAACTCTTTTCTTTCATGATAAAACATACGTAAAATAAGGACAAGGAGAAAATAGAAATTACACAGGATATGGAACCCTCACTACGTACACTAGCGCACCAACATTCGTTTTAATGGAACATGGAACTAAGTAGATACATCTATTTTGCGAAACTGCCGATAAAAGATATATTGATGCATTTTTACGTTCACAAAGTGTTGAGAAACATAACCATGGATAGATATTTCCGATGATAATACATCTACGGACGATCCATCTAAAAAGAATGATATATTTTTAAAATTATGTTTTATATTATAAAGATATTTATATGTTTAAAGAAAAGAGGACTACCGAATAGAATCACAATATTTTAATTTTTATTACAAATAAATATTAAATTAATGTTCTTATTAGTAAATTCCTTTGAGAGATAATTGTATATAGAACAAAACAAATAATTCTAGATAAAAATATTTATGATGTAAATATGTCGTAAATAATATATTCTTACTATGATCATAGTTTAAGACTCTTGTTTTTGCATTTTGAACTTTGAAATCAGGAAATGATAGATAATGAAATGAATATTTTTCTTCCGAGTTATTTACATATCGAAATATATTTGTTTCATCTTCTTTCTTCGTAAGCTAATTTACTCATATCGAAAAAAAAACTTTCGATAGTTTTACTATATTCAGCGGAATCTAATTGTAAGATGTTATAGCAGGAAACTGTTTACTTATTTCAACAGTAAAAAATAACAGTAAAAAATAAGAAAGAAGTCTTTTTATGATAACAATCTAACAAACGAGAATGGATTAAAATGGAATGAAATTTTTTTTCTATCCGTATTTTAAATAGCGAATACTTTTTTTGGATTTAATTGGATGCATTTGGATTGAAAAACTGCATTTCATATTCAAAATTTTGAATTGAACAGTATTCACAATGCACAGAAAAGGCTAATATTATTTTTAAATTGAAAGACATAGAGATATGCTCCATGCAATTCCTGTAAATGAATAAAAATGCATTCAGGATTGAAAAGCATTCATTTTAACATTCGTGAATCAATATTTCTAAAAATCTGAATCCATTTCAATTCATTTCAATCCATTTTCATTTGCTGAGAATATAAACGCAACAAACACAATATCTTGATTAATTGCAATTCTCTGTTCATGTACTTTGTATTTTAGACTTATGACTAACATGCACATCACGTTTTCCTACTTCTTTTTTACGATATCGTGATATTCGATCATATGATTATTATCAGCACACAATCATCTTCAGATGAAATATGTTCATGTTATAAATAATTCATATATTATCTATAATGAAGAACAAGATTATTTGTTCTCTTATC
>NW_012130138.1:828276-832578 GCF_000143395.1 Atta cephalotes
TGTCGTCGTCGTCGACTNACGTATATATATATATATATATATATATATATATATATATATATATATATATACAGGATGTTCCGTTTGGCCAATCAACTTTAATGCAGATAGAGCGGACTAAACTGAGTCGAAAAATCCTCTACTAACAAGATATTAAAAATTGATTTTGAAATAATATTGATTTTGAATCATTTTTTACTCAAATAATATCAACTTTACAGAAATACTGCAAAAGACAAAAATCATTAGTTTTCTTTTCATAAAACTCTAAGTAATTTTTTCAGTAATTTTTTATCAACTTTTTAATATCAACTACATTTTCTTATTTGTATCAACGCAACATGAGAAAATGCGGTATTAAAAAATTCTGAAAAAATTCTCAGAACTTTATGAGAAGAAAGTAAACAATTTTTCTCTCGCTGTTTTTCTGCAAAATTGATAGTATTTGAGTTAAAAAATTACTGAAAATCAAACGATGTTTAATAATTAGTATCTTGTTAACTATCGCAAAAATTGCAAAATGTTAGAGGACTTTTCGATTCAGTTTAGTTCGCACTATTTAAACAAAACGATTCGTTACATTTTAAATGACGGTAACGGTAACGAGTTACTTTTGCAAATCAATATTGGGTAACGTGTTACTTTTTAGAAAAAAGAACGGTAATGAATAATAAAGAAGCGAGTTATTTTTATGAAGTAACGTTGCCAACCCGGTATACATAAACTATCAACAAACAAAAAAAACGCTGTAAACACAGATAGCACAAAAAGAATTTATTCATATGTCAAAAATTTCGAGTTCATTTTCAGATATATAAAGCATTCTTATCAGAATTGTACAGAAAAGAATTTTTTTTGTGTCTGAAAATGAATTTTAAATTGATGATATAACAACTGAATCCTTTTTAAATTCTTTTTGAATTCTCTGTCTGGGAATATACAGAGAGTCTCTGGATTTTACGTAACTTTGATATGGTTTTATGCACTAAAATAAAAACATGTTATATAAACATACCCCTTTGAATGTTTTATTGAAACGTTACAATAAAAATATATAATATGTAAAAAAAACAATATTATCTAAATTTGCATTTTTCAAATTGCTTCTTCACGTCACTTCAAGCTTGATATCAATGTAATTTTGATAATTTATCATCGTTTTTATGAAAGAAAAAGAAACTTTCCTATAAATCCTTTATTCTCGTAAAAAGTTGTCTTTTTTTTAATTCCTTGTATTTTAATGAAGACGTTGTCATTGGTGAGATGTTCTGACATAACAAATTTTTTGCTACGACTAATCTTTATAAATAGAATGAACAGCTGGTTCATTACTTTAGTAATTTTATTGAGAGTTTGTGCAAAGGTAGAAGAAACAATGGCTCGATTAAGCCTCATCGTAACGATCATCGCCGTTGCATTGGCATGTGTATTCGCAGAGGAAGAATTATATTCGAATCGATATGACGAGATCAATATTCATGAAATTTTGGCGAACGAAAAATTGCGAATGCAATATTACAAATGCTTTTTGGGCACTGCACCATGCAAGACTGCAGATGCAAAATTCTTTGCTGGTATTCTTACATTACATATATATAATGTATACGGAATATACATATAATGTATTCTCATATTTATCATATTACTTTTTCTCTCTGTCGTTTTGTAATTAATTAAAACTAATTTTCCTGAATTATTAAAAAAATAACTATAAAATAAAATACTTGAGACATTTAGCTCTCGAATATAATTAATAATTACGAACATTTACTATAACGAAAGATCTACGATGAATCGAATTAGAAATAAAAAATTATTATATATTAGAAAAATAGGGCAAATCAGAGTACGCCGCGATACTTAATGGTACGCAAAAATTTATCAATCAAATATGATTAATAAAACATAAATATATTTAGCTTGCTTAAAAGTTGAATGTTTCGGTCACATTTGGGGCTATCCTTAGCGATGTACAAAGAATTAGAAAAGAGATTTGTTACAGTAATCCTGCGTAACAGGTAAGTCCCAATTCAGATTCAAAACTTAACAAAGGTTTACAAGCCAATAGTGATTTAAAAAAAACCCTGCAGGCAAGAGTCCAAAAGAACATAAAATGAACAAAATAGTTAAATCAGATAAAATAATTAAGAACAAAGACATGTTGTTAAAACGATGTTAACAGTATCAAAGTCAGAATCGTTATATCTTAATTGTTCTCTTGCACTCTTGCCTGCAGGTTTTTTTTTAATCATCATTGCTTGTGAATGATGCTTGGCTTATGAACTTCGTTGAATGATTTTGAATCTGAGTTGAGACTCGCCTATTACACAAGACTATAGGAAATCTCTTCTCTAACTCTTTGCTAAAAATGGCTCCAAATGTGTCATTCGACTTTTAAGCAAGCTATATATGTTTTAATTGATTAATCGTTTGTGAATTTTTATACATCAAGTATCGCACCATATTCTCATTTGCCCTATTTTTCTAATAATTTTGAATTTTAAGAGTCCTTATTAAATTTTTCATTATTCAGAAATAAAAGTATAGTAAATGAAAACAAACATTGAATAATAATTTCAAATGAGTTTCATCGTATTTTAATTTAAAAAGCTTTTTTTGATCATTAAAGATGATTAAACTATAAGGAATGTACCGTTAGCTAATTTATCGAATAAGTATTTGTCGAATAAATTGGATAATTCATCATTTATTGTTATCGGTAATTGAATTTTATCCGGCAATTATACAAAAAAATAGAAAAAAATGAATTTAATTTTAAACATTAAAAAAAAAGATTGAGATATAATTGATCGAATTCTAATTTTAAATTTACAATTCACATTCTCTCAATGTAAAAAATAAATTACTTTCAAATAAATATTGTAAAAATATTATAAATATTGTAAAAATATTAAATAATATTTAATTTAATTAATATTTCTTACGAAAAATGTAAAATATTTAAATATATATGTAATAAAAAATAGAAAATAAATTAATCAATAATCAAATATTGATAAAAAGTATTTAAGTAGATTGGTTATATGTAATTTATGATAAAATAACTTAATTGGAAAAATTATAAAATTAAATTAAAACAACTCATAAAAGTCTAGCGCGGTAAACAGTGCGCGCGTATTTAACTACCGATTTAAAACTACCGATTAAACTACCGATTTTGACCACTTTGCTGCGTGCTTTGAATAAACAATTTCTTAGAAATGTGCTGAACAAAAGATAGACTCTCACTTTGAAACACACATGATTTGCAGTAATGCTAAGAAATATTGCATTTTTAAATATCGATTTTCAAATATTCTTTTTTCTCATTCTTTTTTATTTTTATAGATTTTATTTTTATGTTATAAAACGGATAAATGTGAAACTTAATTTGTCATTGTGATTTCAGGAATCGTAAATGAAGCTATGCAAACGCAATGCAGAAAATGCTCCGAAAAACAAAAAGAACTTTTGAATGTTTTAAGTGATTGGTTTACAAAGAATAAGCCCGAAGAATGGGAAGCACTTGTTAAGAAGACTATAGAGAACGTTCAAAATAAAAATGCTTAAAGGACTTGATTTGCTGATAACAAACACCAAAAAAAAACTCTGACGAAGATGATGTCTCATGAAATGATGATTTATGTATAAAATTATGTATAAAATTATTACATATGAAAACTAATTCAGTGTACAAACTATATAATGCTATATACTACAGTGTTTGGTAGAATAAAAGCATAAAATAAATTCAATTCTGTTCTTTTTATTTTATAATCGTCTTCAACTTAGTGCTATCTGCCGTATTCTTATATTTTATATATACTACCAGAAAGAAATTTGAGAGAGACCATACCGATTTTTTTCCTATCGAAATCGTCTGTACTAATACATCTATTTTCAGTTTGTGAACTACGTGACTACATACATTTTCTGACACTATTGATAAAATTGTATCATCGAAAGTAGATATGGTTCATCTCTATACTAAATTCTCAGGACAAAAGCATACCGACTATCCTTAGGAGAGATTTAATGAGTTCTTAAACAAAAACATTTTAATTTCGCATCTTGTATTATGCAATAAAAGTTGTTAAATTTTAATTAATGAAATTGAAAATTCAAATAAGTTAATTTAGTGTGTAAATTTTGTCTTAAAATATCTTATAAAATTACGAAGTTATTTTTTTATGTAAATTTTTTATCATAAATTTTTGCCCCGATTTTACCAAATATAATTACTAGTAGATATATATATATATATATATATATATATATATATATATATATTACTTAATTTAA
>NW_012130138.1:832598-840636 GCF_000143395.1 Atta cephalotes
TATATTATTATTATTATTATATATTATTACGTACTTACTAATATATATATATANATATATATATATATATATATATATATATATATATATATTCTCTAAAATTTTAAATTACTTTTTTAAAGAATACATACAATTATTATTTTAGAGAATATATATGTATAATTATTTTATTTAAATTTTAAGTCTCTTTTTATTTAAATTAGATAAAAAAAGAGTTATTTAAAAATTACTTTAAAATTTTATATAAATTTATTTTTGCTAAGATCTTTAAAAATATATTTATAATTATTTTATAGAATATAAAATGATTTAAAAACATGCTTTAAAAAAAAAGTTAATTTTACAAGTAAAAAATAATATTTACACACAATTGCTCCAAGATTGTGCACGATATTTCTCTCAAACCTCCTTCTTCTCCTCTTAGAATACGGTTCACATCCTCTCGCACTGGACACTCACGTAAAACACTCGCGAATAATACACTATAATTGCGCGCGGACTATAACTTGAATCCGATAACTTAAACGACACTTCTGAAACAAACGTGCGACGCGACGAACTGGCTGCGGTTCGTTTATTTTCAAGTAAATCGGCGATGAGGGTACGTTAGCTTTCCCGTTGGATTTTTACACGAAAAAAACGATTTTATTCAATACCTAAAAATTTATCTTAATATCTAAGATATATCATTCAGATGTATCCGAAAATTTTTAGATACTTGAGAAAAACCGTTCTTTTCGTATAAATATTCTCTGGATACTGAATTCTCCCACAACGTCAAGGTTGTATCCATGAAAGGAAAAATAATCTGAAAAATGTAATATATAGTTATTATCTGTATTACTACGTAATCAGTTAACTTTTAGAAACGAATATCATACACACGTCTGCAATTCGTTTATTGCGAAATAAATTTAGAGCAGATAAAAGGGCTAAAAAAGAGAAATGTTTTTTTTATTATTATATATAATAAAGTTTCAAAGTTATGTTTAATTTTTAAATGGATCGTATAACGAAAGGCACAAAACAAAAAATTAATTAAATAATTAAACTATATTTATTGTAAAAGCACAAATTACGTTATTTGCATGAGAGTATTCATATTACGTTGCTTTCTCATGCGATACAGTACGTTCGTACAGACAAGTAATTATGTCGCGCGTGCCACTCTTCTTCACATTTCTTTTTGAAACATACTTACAATAATCGCAAAAAGTGCTAAATATAATACGAAATGTTGTTTTATGAATATTCATATAATACAATTACTAGTATGATTAATTATTCATAAAGTATAACGTTTGTATTATATTTGGCATTCTTAATAAGATAAGATTTCAAAAAATAATGTGAAAAAGGAGCGCACGCGACTTCCTGCTTGTACGAATCTCGGTAAGGGAATGACTGCGCCGTAACTACGCGTAACGTAAACATGACGCGCCGCTCCGTGCCACCCCGTGCCATCCCCCGTACCGTCCTCACCAAGGTCGCGTGCCAACCGTCTAACTGTTCAAATATTAACGCATAATATGAAGTAAAATAATATTTTCTTTACAGTTTTAATATTCTCCATTTAATGAAACAATTTTTTATATGTATCTAGTCTTAACAGCGCGAGTCGTTTAATGTGATATCATAATTGTATTGTGATACACCGAGAAACATATTCGACGTTCATTTTATACCCTGATGAAAATAAAAATCGGAGGGTAAATCGGATGTAATGAAAGAGTAACAGAAGCATGAATGAAACTTTTAGAAGTCGAAAATTGAAACAATGAAATGTAAAAGAAGCATTTACGTTTCTTTTATATTTTGATATTTCAATTTTTGCCTTCTGTTACTCTTCCATTGCATCTGATTTACGCTCCGATTTTTATTTTCATCAGGATAATTTTAAATATTCATATCAATTACAATGTGCTGACAAAAAACAAACAGTTAAACAAAGTTAGAACAGTTAAACAAAGAGGTTTTTACTAACGTGGTTTCTTTTATGTAATTATTCACGTGCTTTTGACATCCCAACATTATATCTCAACGTTTATTGTTCTTTTTTGTGATTTACAATTAAATAAAGATTAACAATCCTATACTGCACAGAATTTGCAGCAATGTCGCTGCAATAAAGTTGCAATATTGCTGCATTATTGTTACAACTTTTGTGCTGTAGGGGATATGTCATACATCTTTTAAGATAAAAATTTATTTTAAATTATGAAACAATTTCGACTAAATAAAATAATATATATAAATACTAAATAGCATGCACATACATTTAGAGATATGTAATTTAAACATAATTTATCTATTACTTTTCCCGTATTAAGAATGTGGAGAAAATGGATTATACGATTCAAAGTGATAAAAAGCTACAATTTGAAATAATAAGAATCTCATTTTTGTATATACATGATTTTGACAAACGTATCGCCGTACATTTCGCGTTTTGCTTTATGCGGCATCTCTGGCACAATCCTATATTACTTGCATGATTCTTTAAACGTAATTAATAATTATTCGCGTAAGTATTTTTAATAGTTCAACATTATGTCTCAACTTTTATTGTTTTTTTTAATAATTTATACTTAAATAAAGGTTAATAAAATATTCTATAAATGTATGTTCTTTTGTATAAAAATACATGCAAATTTTCTTAATATCATGAAACAATTTGTGCTAAATACAGCTTTGGCTAAAAGTACTCAATCAAAAGTACAATATCTTGTTAATCATTATTTAATTTTTCAGTTAATAAATTAATTTAAGACACTATTATTACTACAAATTGTTCTGCGTTTCAGAAATTCTTTAAATTACTTTACGTATAAGCCGATTACGGTTCGATAAAATAACATACGTATTATTTAAAATAAAAATATAAAATAAGTTCCTGGTAATTAGAGACTTTGATACACCCTAGTAATTATGTTTATTAAAAACGGGCTAAAAATTTGCATAAAGAAACATAACTTCGTAATTTTATAAGATATTATAAGACAAAATTCACTAAATTGACTTGTTTGAATTTTCAATTTCGTTTATTGAAATTTAACAACTTTTATTTATATATGTAGAAGATGCAAAATTAAAATTTTTTCGTTCAAGGATCCATTAAACTTATATTATAACCTATGGATAGTCGGCACACTTCTGTCCTGAAGATTTAATACAGAGACGAACCACATTTACTTTCGACGATACGATTTTATCGATAATATCAGAAAATGTATATAGTCACATAGTTATCAAATTGAAAATGGATGTACTTGAAAATGGCGGTAGTGTACGATTTGAACGGTAAGAAGTGCTCCACTATAACAATAAAAGAAACAAGGAACTAAGAACAGAGAATAAGAATTTCAATCAATCAGAAATCTGTCTATTCCACAATATATGATTTCTGATAAATTGAAATTCTTATTCTCTGTTCCTTTTATTATGCGGAATCCCTAACAGGAAAAAAACCGGCCTTTCTTTTTCCAGATTTCTCTCGGATGAATTTCTATCTTTGTCACTCTCTGAATATCAAGAAGGATAAAACGACACTTATCTTGACTTATCATCAAATGGAAAGCATTTTAGGATCCCCTTTTATCAATTGTCAATATACAGTTTTATTAATATAATTTACATAATTTACCGACCGAGGTGGTGAACTAAAGAACTGTTGCTCGGTGTTCGCATTGCTTGAAATCTCCAGAATTTTTGCAATTATAATAAGATAAATATATTTAGACATTCAAAAGAGAGAAAACGAAGAATTCTATGTACAATTGCAAGTAAATAGATTTAATGATTTAATTAATACACAAAGAAATATAAACCTATTCGACAAATTAAGAGATACAAAAAAATGTTTATATACATTTACTTGCTTGCAAATATTGTTTTATGAAATAATTGAAGGAAAAATTGAAAGAAAAAATTCAAGAAAAAAGAAAAAAATTATTTCTTTGCTTCGAATTACTCAGCGATTCATATAGCTATAAACTAAAAAGATATATCTTTTTAACCTTAAAATGTTACAAGCTTCCAAAAACGTGGCACGTCTTTTATTTTCCAGTAAGTATTTTCAATACAGTTAAAAATATCTCTGGATTTTTATCGATATTTTTCACATTGTAATACTTTTATAGCATGGCAATCTGTATCTATAACACCAGTAGCTGGTTTAAAGATCTTTCCTCCGCCAATAAAATTTGGCGGTAAGTATATCACACAGTTATAAGTAAATATTATTATAAATGTTGAAGAAACTTATTTGATGTTATATTTAATATATGGTCATCAGATATTGAATTTCCGGAGCGAGCAAGACTTAAGATAGTGGAAAGAGTTCCACAGTTTCCATCAGGAATGCGTCCTCCCAAAATGCAAAAGCGACTAAGGTACATGCGGGGTCCAGAAAAAATACATAATTTCCTTATGTACAGACAATTTGGTATCATTGTAAGTCTGCATTTTCGATACATTTAAGTCAGTATTATAGCAGATTCTTATATTTAAGACTGTCTTACAGCTTAAATATAAATCAATCAGAAAAACATTTTATTAAAATATTACTGAAAATAAACACAAATTCTAAATACTATTTTTAGGACAGTAGACAGTTCTTATTTACAGCTCTTAGTAATAAAGAAAATCTTAGAAATATATTATCATTTTCTTAAATCATAGGCTACAGGAGGAGGTAGATTGAAATACAATCATTTCGAGATGATACGTTTAACAATTGGTAGAAAACTCGATCAACAAAGGATGTTTGCAATTTGGCGTGTGGATCCACCATGGCAACCAGTTACAAAAAAGGTTTAACAATTATAATGGATCATGCAATTTGGAATACTAAAGAAATACTTTCTTACTATAATAATTATGTTTTTAGGGACAAGGACATCGTATGGGTGGAGGTAAAGGTGCTATTGATCATTATGTCACTCCTATTAAAGCAGGACGAGTCATTATAGAAGTTGGTGGGCGTTGTGAATATTTTGAGGTATCTTGATTATATACTGTTTTTTAACATTTTTAAAAATAACTTATCCAGACAGCATATATCTAAAAGATGTCTCAAGGACATGTTTAGAAAATTCTTGGAATTTTAAATAGCGTAATCTTGTTCTACAATATTTTGTTGATTTTCAAAATTTTTTTACTATCAATAAGGGCATCGAAAAATAATATAATAATATTGGTTTCATATATGAATTTGATTTCAATAAATCTTCATGATTCAAATTCCTGAATTTTCGCTATTCCTGAGATTTTGAAAAATTGGAATTTAAATTTTTTGTGTTAAAATTGTAAATTTTTGTTTATTTGCACCAGCAATACAAATTAAATAGGACATGAGATTAGAAAGGACTTCTAAATGAAAAAAATATAAATAAATAGAAATATACTGAAACATAAAATTCTTTTTAGGTAAAAAAAATATTAAACCAAATAGCAAATCAACTACCGTTCAAAGCCATAGCTGTCAGTCAACAAATTCTAGATAAAAATGCTGCTAAAGAGAAATGGTTGGAAGAAAACAATCTGCATCTTTGGACTTGGAAATACATGGTTCAGAATAACATGCTTGGTTGCCAAAAATGGTTATCACCATATGATAAATTATGGTTTAATAAATATTTGTAAATAACAAAAATATATTTGAAGAAAGTATGTTTGTACTTTTTCTTTCTGAAATCACCTAAGCATAATTAAAATCCAAATATACAAAAAAATGAGAATAATCTAGATTCTAGAATAAAGTTATTGTCAAGTTTTCATGAGTAAGAAGGTTCGAGAACATAAAACTAGATCTACAAAACTTGCATAATCGGGACAAATATTTCTTCATTCTGAGGATGAAGTCCCATGAAGCGTATTTGCCGCATATCGCGTAATTGCATAACCAATTAATAATCAGTAAACACGAAGTCACAACAGCGAATCACTTCTGATTGCGCGTTACGCAATACGCGATAAACAGTTACACCTCATGGGACTCGAGCCTGATTGGTTGGCAGTCGCAAATCCCGACGCGTAATCCAATACAGGCTTAATGTTTATAGCTTTCATCTCACAATTTACACATGTGACATCATACACATTCCTTTCGATTATTTTTGTATCTATTAGGTTTTTGAGGTTAAGACTAAGAAAGTACGTATAAACACATGTTAATATTTTAATAATATTTGATGATGACACAAAAACTTCAGTAAAATACGGGATTTTTTATCATATATGTATATTATAATATGAAATTTATAGATATGCACATTATCTCCGAAACCTATTTACATACATGATTAAAAAGTTAAATATTGTTCTCTAATAAGCATTTGTTCCATTTTAATAAAAATGATAAGTAACTGGGAAATGATTTTTTTTTAGATGACAAAATTACTAGAATGGCTATCTTGTGCAACTGTAATCTTTGGCGTGTGGTTTGCTACAATTACAAGCAACTCTGTTCTTATCAAGGAATGGCGTGAAATTATACTTTTCCTTCCAATTATCTCCTTATTTCTCTTTGGATTATATGCAATTACTATTGTCTTGTTCAGGGTATTCACTTTTAATAACTGTGAAAGCGCAGCCATTGAACTTCAACGAGTTAGTAGTCTTTTTTTTTTTTAGAAGGCATGATTGTACATGTAATATATTCTTATCTAATATTGTTGCTTTTTCTCTTTTAGCAAATAGAGGAAGCTAAGAAAGATCTTCAGAGCAAAGGTATAATATTACAAGGGACTGATGTTTCTTCAACTTTATAAAAACTTTTGTAAATAATATAATGTAAAATATAAAAAAACATTACTTTTCTAATTTGTACATATATGATTTTGTAAATATAAATTTCTTGAAGTTTTATACACTTTTATGCATATTTGTAAAATTGATTTAGACTATCAAACAAAATTTTGCTTATGAATAAAATTTGAATTTTTTAACAACAAATTTATAATAAAATTTGTTATTTATATAATTTTTTATATTGGTGCATAAAAAGGCTACTGTATGTGAAGCTTTTTAATTATAAAAGTATAAACATCTCGACTAATAAAATACCTTATGTTAACATTATTGCATTTTTTAGAGAATATAGATACATATATTTTTAGGTGTCATAATTATGTTTTTACATTTAGATGTCTATGTATAGCAGTCTTTACAGCATCGGAGAACAAAGTGCATGTGCTCAAATTTTCTATAAAGTTATTAGTAGTAATATAACGGGTTTTGTGGAAATCGTAATTTATTCATTTATACTATGTATTACAAGTGTGTTGAGCACACAACAGAGAATGTGTTCTGTTTTAACAGCAGTTCTTTTCTATTAATAATTTCTCTATTTTTATAAAAAAGGAGGGATAAAATTCATCAGCATAACAAACAGATTGGAATTTTATGCATTGTTACTATAACTCTCCAACGAATAATTTCTTATATTATTTTGCATTAAATATATGTAAGAGCGATGAAAATTTTTCAATATTTATTATTGTTTCAATGATATTATTAATAAGTAACTGTGTATGGTACAAATTTAAGAATTAAGAATTTCCTATTTATGTAACATGCATAAATGCGTACATATGTATGTATGTTATGTGTGCATAAATTGAATTATTTTTTGTGTTAAAAAAAGATTAATTGTTTTATGCTGTAAAAAAAGATATCAGACATGTCATATTTGAAATAGTATAATACTTTGTTTCATAAGCTTTAATAAAAGCGAGCTTTAATAAAATTTCAATATTATATGTGTAACAATGTATTCAAGGGTTTTTTTATTCAAAATTATTTAATAAATACATAGTAACTAAATTATCTTATTGAATGATTTGATTGAAAAAACATCACATTATTAGCCAAAAATGTAATGTTATATTTAAATCATTATTAAGTTCCAAATAGATTAAGATTTTATATATATATATATATATATATATATATATATATATATTATTATGANAACTATATATTATATNTATGTGTATATATATAAGTAAGGTTAAGTTTTTAAATTTAAATTTAAATT
>NW_012130138.1:840656-855297 GCF_000143395.1 Atta cephalotes
ACTTAAATTAATTATTTATTAGTTAATAGTATTTAGTAGTTAGTAAAAAAATACACTATATTATACAATATATGTTATATNATATTAGTACANAGATATATTATTATATATATATATATATATATATATATATATATATACTTATTTTATGACAAACTATTACAATTTACTATTGAATTGTGTATATCATAAGAGAGTTTTTTAATATTTAAATTAGTTTACCGGTATTATCATTTCAAAATAGAAAATCTCTTTGTACATACATACATTAATACGAATATATGCAAGTACACATACCCAAACAGATGCATTCTATAATTTTTATATCAGAAAGCCGAGAAATATACAAAATGCACTTATTATACCTACATGCAAACATTTAGATATGTATAAAACATACCTTAACGCGAGAGTGAACACATCTTCAATTTATATATGCCCAACCCTCAATATATAACTACTGCAAGGTATTCTTCTGCAGAGTAAGGCTCGTAAGGCTTTCTCATATAAAAATGCAATTATATTGCTCCATATATATTAAAGAAATATAAGATCTTAGAGCACTTGTAGGCTGTAAGGATGGATTTTATAACATCATCTGCTGTAAGCAACAATTCTTTCTCTCATAAACATGTGTTAGATATTGAATGAAATGTTTTTAAAAATATGAAACAATGCTTAAAAGAGACATATATGTAATGTTATGGTATGCGCCTATCTTTAAATTCAATCGCTTACCAAACACACCAGGATTTTATCTACACAACAAATAAAATAGCATAGATATTGTATATATCTATATACAAAATAAAGATGATTATTGTAAGGTAAAAATGATAATGGTGCGATCATCCACCCTCTGTCAGTCCCGTTCTTTATTCGAAACACCGCGCAAAATCAAGATGAGCGATTCAGTCGTCAAGGTTTTGCGAAAGTAGGAAGTTAGCAGCGAGATTTTCGTTCTTTTCACAGGCGAAATATGCTTGTACGACTAAATGTTCTGGGAAACCTAACGCCTTCAACCTCTCAATAGCTTCTCTGTCTTGTGGTGTTATCTGTATTAAACCGGATCCTACGCCCGTTGCTGCACCCGCGCCAGGTCCACCATTCACAGCACCTCCTGCAGTAGCTGCAGCCGCGGGTCCTACGCCTCCTCCAGATGGTAAAACTCGCGCCCCCGTTCCCGTAGTAGGTTCCACTACAAGAAAAGCACGACAAATTATACATATTATTAATATTATATAATTATCAATTTATTTTCAATTACAATAACGACGATGTTTTAAGCTTTACACTAGCATAGACTAACCAGGTTCATTGAGCATGCGTACAAATGCTTCCTGATTTTGAGAAATAAGCTGTAAAAGGGCAGGATTAGTGGAACCGATTTGTTGAAGAAGATTGTTCAGCAGCTGTGGATTCTGTTGAATGACCTGACGCATTTGTTGAAATTGTGGTTGCAAACGTAAAAAGGCCAATGGATCTTGACTTTGATCCTGAAGTTGTTCTTGCGCTTCTGGTGGATCTTCAGGTGGATCCTCGAAGAGTTGCGCTGGTATACCTGTTATGAGATACTCGACAGCTCTATCAGGATTGTTAAAACTTGCACGCAGCGCCTGTACGACCTGCTCACGTTCATACCTAATTCAAACGATAAGATTATTATATAAATACTAATAATTGCAGTTCAGTGTGTCATTTTTCTCTGTACGTACCCCATATCCATAATGTTGTTTACCATAGTATTATAATCCTCCCCCATTAGCAAGGCACTTTCTGCTTGACCAGCCACTGGAGCAGCTGCTATGGGTTGCTCTTGCACATTACTAGCTGCTCGTGTAGTATCCTGAACATTAGGGTTCGAACTAGGTTGTGTAGTTGCTGAGCTACAACAGAAAGATAAAGAAACATGAAGTAAACTAATTTCTATTCTATAATCTAAAAAAAACTAAACAGTTTTGTTCTCTCAATAATATTTGGCAAATGATTATATTTGTTGTAATTAATGTTTGATATAATAAATATTTTACAACAAACGATATATTTATCGCGTTTTACGCAAAATATCGCAATCCTTAAGTTACCTAGTAGATTCCTCCTTCTTATCACCCTCTGTGCGCTGTTCTTCGCTTGTTTTAGGTGTAGCACCAGTTTTAGGCTTTGTTACCATAACAACTATAAATTTCTTCTCATCGATATTATATTCTGCTAAAGGCTGCTCATCCGCTAATATTTTCCCTGCAAGTATTTGCACATCGTTATAATAAAAGTAAAAAAAGAAAAAAATTTGTCATAGACCCCAACGTGTGAAAGACGGAAACATAACCTATGAGCGTTTCTGCAAGATCATTCCTATCCCGAGGGAGCTATATTTAAACATATACGGGCCATGCAATAATCAGTATATTATTCTAACGCAGATTTTCTCCCAGCTGTGTTGACGAGCATGCCGGGCGGTTGAATAATATTCCCGATGTATTAGGTTATTTGTATGTTATAAAATCCTTACCAGCGTATATTAACTTCTGATGTTCGGCAGGGAAGCCTTTCTGCGTTTCGATCTTCTCCTTGAGATCTTTGACCTGATAAGGCAAATATCTGAATCGTTAACCGCTCGAAAAAGTCGGTTCCATCACTAAATCTTGCCAAATTTTACTTACAGTTTGCGACGAGTCGATCTCTATCGTGAAGGTTTGCTGCTGTAAGTTTTTCAGCGTTATAATCATATTGCCGGGGTGGTGAGCTCGCGCAACGTACGTCAAGCAATCGTAAAATTAACCCCGCGTAGTCCTCCACGATAAGAATAAAACGGTGTTTTGGAGTAGAGATTTTTTTTCAGCGATGAGTCTGCACTGCCTTAAACAGCTCGCAGGTGTATGAATGTTAACACTTGCAACAGTGTGCGGAAAACATATGATAATGAAAGATCTAGTAACGACTACACTACCAACCGCTGGTCCGTTTAGAACAATATTATGCTGCATTCACACGATGTACAACATCCGATCTGACGATGCGATAGCCAATAAGAAAATTCGGTCCTAAATTACATTCAGACCAATTTTATCTCCAAGGAAAATTTTATCGAATAAATAAATAAATAATAATAATAATAATATTTTTCGGAGAGAATGTTTTCGATGTTCTTGCACGATTCATCTTTTGTTCTTTTATCTTCAATATGAAAAAAAAAGAAAGATGTATCTTATAAGAAGTTCAATAGCCTGGGATAAAAAATAATCTTATTCTTTTTTTTGATTAATTAATATGGACTGTTAGCAGTAATTTCAAACTGAATGTGTTCCGATGTTTGTATATATTGCCAGTATGAAAATAATATTCTTCGGATAGGATTTATCTTTTATTTTTTTATTTTCAATATGAAAAAAAAAGATGAAGAACCTTGTAAGAAGTTCAATAGCCTGGGATAAAGAATAATCCTGTTCTTCTCTTTGGCTATATAATATGGACTGCTAGCAATAATTTCAGACTGGGTGTGTTTCGATATTTGTACACACTGCCAGTACGAAAATCTATACTCATCTTATAATATACGTGACGTTAACTATAGATTTTCAAAGTCTCACAGAACATGGCCTATATTTATGCTTACCGTACATTTGGTGCTCCATCTTTGAGCTGCCTCGCTCGCCTAATATTACAAACATGTGACATAGCGCGGTGCATGTAAATCGTTACAAAATGGAAAGAGTTCTCGAAGAGCGTTTAAGGGAAAGAGTCTGCCTCGGTGACACCGAAGCCGTCCAAGACCTCTTGACTCTAGGTGTTGACGTTAATGCGCGAGAGCCTGTCAGCGGATGGTACTTGTCATTTCAATTTTGCTTTCACAAACAGAACCCATAAAAATATATTTACATATTTCTGAATTTTTTTTAATCTTGTACAATTCGTTCTCGCTTGTACTCATTAAATGGAATAACTTACATTCTATTGCTTATGATAAAAATGGGCTCTAATGCCAATGTAAAAATTAGATCAGTTGTCCAGGCCTGAATACTTTTGGCTTAAACTAAAATGTATCAGTAATCGCCTACTTTTCAATTCATTGTGTTTTATTGTAGTGCATGATATTGAGACTCAAGAATGACACTTAAATCGTTAAAAGTTTTTGACCTGTGTCATTATGCTTAAAATTTTCTGTTATAAGATACTATTCATAATATTATTCATAATACATTTAACTATAAAAAAACATGAATTTTATGTATACATATATGTATACATATTTATGTATACATATACTGTAATATTAGTAACAGAATAAATAAATCTAATTATTATAGATTTAGATATTAAGATATTTATAATATCATATTATTCATTTTTCATTCATTCCTGTTTCTCAAGGACTGCACTACATTGGGCATGTAAAGAGGGATACTTAGATATCGCTGTCTTACTCTTGAAAAATGGTGCCGATAAAAATATAAGATCTGAGATAGGCGAAACACCAGCATCTGTCTGCAGCAATCAACAAATTTTATATCTTCTGAGCACAAACGATGACATCGAGCGAATCATGTATGACACATCATTACGTTCAGCTCCATCCGCGTATGCTCCACCAGATTTTTTGCGCGCTACTGCAAATTCTTCAAAAGGCAGAAATAACATATATGACAAAAACAGATTCATCTCAGCATTTCAAGATGGTTCGATATAAATTGATACATTTTCTTTAGTAACTTGATATTCTAAATTTAGCCAGAAAAATATAGTTGTTATATTTATATTGATTCAGTTTAAATAAATTGAAAATTGTTTTTAAAGACACTATATATAGTTTATTATATACTATAGCTGCTGTAGTATATGTATACATATATATATATAATTATATTTTAATATATTTTTAGAATTGGTACTGAAAATCCGAATTGCCAATACAGCGGATTCAGATTTCATAGAGGTAGAATTACCACGAAGCGAGTTAACATATCAGGCTCTATTGTGTCTGTGTTGCAAGGAGCTAGATGTCAATTCGCATCAAATCCAGAAATTACGAAAGTTGCCCAATACTAGACTGAGGAGAGACAAAGATATTCAGAGACTTCAAAACTTTCAAGAGATCGAAGTGGTCATAGATGCGACAAATGTGTACAAGGGCTTGCAAAATTCCAACAGTGTCGCCAACAGTTTGCCAACATTACCCGCTAATGGATATCAAAGTATATCTAAGAAGGATCAGACTATTTTGTATTGACTATTAGTATTAGGAAGGAATGTTCCTCACAATTTCAAGTATTTGCACATAATCTAGTATATCAATAAAAAAGAAATTATTTGTTAAACAATAAACTGCCTTTATTAACTAAATAATGGTATCCAAGAGATAATATTCTCTACCATAATTAATGTAATATTTAATTCTTTGAGGAGCTTTTTAATAAAATAATTTACAGAAAATCTTTTCTAAAGGTTTTTGAAAAGTTGCTTGAAATTTGATTCTAATCTCAGAATTTTAACTAAAGTAAAATTAAACGAAAAATAAAAATAGCATAAAAACAGTTTCTATTCATGAAATTTAAAAAGGAGTTATATTAATAATTTCTAAAGTGTTACATGTTTATCTAATTATTGTCTTAGATACAATAATTGAACTAGAGATGATAAAAATATTTGTGATATTTAATGTTGATTATATAAATTAATATTAAACTTAAATAACATATATAATATTATGTATTTAGAAAATTTTTGTGATTACCATTTCTTATTTTACAATATTTTTTAAAATACAAAGTACTAACAGAATTTCTATTTTATTGAAATTTTCGTTCAATTTTCAGCTTTTTTCTTTGTGATTTTTTTACTTGATTCATTCTTTTTGATCTGTTCCTTTTTAAGGATTACTGTGCCTTCAGGTTTAACTGTGACTGTAGTATTACTTATAAATGTTGAAAGCTCTCCTTCTACATCGCAGTAAGCTTTAGGTCTCTTTGGCTGCACTGCAATTGTACTTGGATCAACAGTGTTTTTATTCTCTGAAATTCATAAATTTATTTAAAGAAACAATCTATCTATGTTGTCAATAAATTAAATCTATATTTCAACTTACTTAACGTCATATAAAAAGGCAATGCTAGACTATTTGTGCCTTTCAATCGAAGCGCTCGTATGTTTGTCCAACCACCAGGATAGTTTTTAGACAATTCTTCACAAACGGCTAATACATTTTTCAAAACTCTTTTCTTTTTCATACATGTATTCCCTACTTGCATCAAATGAGTATCACCATGGGAATGAAGCTGCATACTGGTTTTTCTCAATGCATAATCAACCTCATGCTTTAAGTCCTTGCTTTCCATTCTGACTGAAGTTGGTAACTTTCGTCTTTTGGAAAAGATTTTTCCCAATAAATGACACATATGGCCAGCAATACGACCATCAACAAGAAAGTGATCATAACTGGATAAAAGCTTTTTCTTCAATTCAAATTGATCGAATTCGGTTTTCACACGATTTATAGGTATTATCTCATTCACACGAGTGCATCCATGCTTGCCTAATAAATTTTTATAATGTTCCACCGTTGGTTCATAATCTTTTCTTCTTCCTTTCTCTAAATCGCAAACAAATAAAGCTACTTCATCATTCGGAGCCACTATTGAATATGGCAACAATCTATAAAGAGAAATATAAATTTTAATTAAAAATTTAACAGAAACACAACAATTTTTATTATGCATAAGGTATCATCATTACAAGATTTATAATCAGAAAATCTCATAAGGATCCATTGGCAATTACAATATATAATCATGTGAAGTTTTAATAAAAAGAAAATGAAATCTTTTAAGATCCATAAATTCACTTACATTCTCATTTGTCTACGAGGCATCTCTGGTACTCTGACGCTAGTCACTTGTATAAATATCGGCCGAGCCTCCTCAGCGAGAAGATTGTTCGTCTCTTTTAACTGTTCTTGAGTCATATGAAAAATCGCAGAAATGCATTCTAAAATTTGTTTTTTCGATAGATCCTTCAAATTAAATTCCTTTGATGACTCTATCGTCTCTGTTTCAGAATTCATTCGTTTCCGCTTTCGCGTTTTCACTTGCGAATTTGAATTCTCTCGTTTCATTTTCTGTGTATTGTCTATACTTAAATGATTATCTGCTCTGTGACGCAATATTTCTGTTTTATCCTTCTTATGTTTGATTGCGATCATGTAGTAACAAACGCAGTCGTTAGCATATCAATACTGTCGTGCTCAACATTACTGCATTATTTAATTATTATGGTAATTAGACAAGAATCCATAATTTATTCAATTATGTTGAGAAAAAAATAGTCTTAATAAATATTTAAAAAAGTAAAATATCTCATTACCAGTTATATACATACAAATCAATGAAAAGCACGTGGTCCAACAGCTTCGCCTAGTCCAGCCATGATGTTTAGCCGTGCAGAAAGTGATTAGTGAACAATGAGCCAATACAGCCTTGGGCTGTATTTCAAAATTCACTACCAGCGCTGAAAAACTACAATTTATGTTAAACTCATTCTACATTACGCCAATCTCAAGTTGCGACAGCCGATCTGAAGACCAATCACAACTCTACAGTCATTACTTTGCTTTCTTTTCTGCAATTGTAATTGGTCTCAACTGTTCTGTTCCGTAAATTTCATGAGACGGCGGCCTAAATTAATAAGCGTCACTCAGATGCGTCGGATTTGAACAATAGGTCTATCGCGTAGCTAATACTTTTTCCACTCTTCGCTTTATCTTTTTTCGAAGTCAAATATATATCTATCTCATTTTAAGTGCAAAAATATTGAAGATTTCATGTAACGCGAACAGACCTAATGACTGCATTCAGCGGACTCATCAGTTGAGTAAGCATTCGCTGCTATTGGATGCATTCAGTGAATGCTCAGTACGCTCTTGCATCTAATTAGCATATTCTGTTAGAACTAAAAATATAGACCAAACAGAGACAAGAGCTCACTGAGAGCTTAGGAGCGGACGTAGTATTGAATGCTCATTGTATTCTTCTAGATCTAAAATGCTGATTGGATGATCTAAAAGAATATACCAATAACAGCGAGCGTAGCCAATGGTCGCGTTCAACAGACTCAGGGTCTGAGCTAAGAATTGTCATAACATTTACTTAGGCTGCGTTCCAAAACTTTCTCTCTGAGGAAAATTTTACTCGAAATATATAGTACACGTAATGTATACAGTAAATATACAGTAAAATCTTTCTCGGAGAGAAAGTTCTAAAGATTAAAAAAAGAGGAAGATAAGTTGAATCAAGATTAAGTCCGGATCTACATTAGATGTTTTAAGCTTTAAACCGTAAGAAAATAACCAATTATAGTTGAATACGAGGAGAATAATTGATTGTGATTCGTTCATTCCTTAAGGCTGTGATCAAAGTCTCGCTACAAATGCTTTGAAGCATATGATGGACCAATTAGAAGAAAGAATTTTACAAACTGACCAATTAAAAAAAGCGTTTCAAAGCGTTTGCAGCATCGCGTTGATCCTATGATTTAAAGTTTAAAAATGTATTGTAGATCCGGACTAAAAGTTAATCTACATTGGTGGAAATGGGCAGTAATGCTATAAATGCTTCAAAGCATTTTTTGATTGGTTAATTAAAATTCTTTCTTCCTTGGTCAAACGCTTCGAAGTATTTATAGAGTCAAGTGGACCGCACTCCCCCCCCTCCCTCCCCATCAATCGATTAACGTCAATCGTGATTGATCAATTCTGTTGAACAACATATGCGATTGGTCAGTTCCAAGAAAAAACCAATTAGTCGCTGGCGCTCTTGGCGTTTCTGCGTTGAAAATAAGATATGAAGCAGTCCTATGATGCGCTGCGCATGCGTCAAATTTTATTCGAATTGGCGTTTTTTTTAATATCGAAAGAAATTATAACCTATAATCCCAATGAAGGTCGATGAATCAGGAAGTAATAGAAATCTATCCTGGTATATACTTTTTATTTTTATAAGATATCTTTTTGTAGTGAATTGATTAAGTTTCTGTATTTTCTATTTTTTATATAACTTTAAGTTTATTATCCAAATTGTAATCTATAAAAAATTTCTTCTAACGGTCTCAAAGAATAGAAAATGTCAGTATTAAACCGGTTGGTAAAGCAAATAATAATTGTATCACAAATAATAAATATTTTCTACTTAAAGGTTCGAGAGAGGACAGGTACTCAAAATGATTTCATTCAAATGGATAATTATCTACGGTTCGTTAGCACCATTTTTTATTATGATTACTCTGCTGTACGTTCTCGGGGTTGCGAGATATGTTACCGACTTTGAGGAGAATACTTGTGAAATGACGTATATGTTTGAGTACCCGCAATATGTGGTACGTGGACTTGTAAATCATACAGGAGACTACAATACTTTTTAACTTTATACTAGTTTTTATGAACTATTGGAGAGCTTGATATAAGAATAGAGATTATACTTTAATCTGTTTTAATGCGTTTATCTAGAACTTTTAAGTTTGTTTTTTTTATTATTGTACTAGATTGAACTAAAACTTTCCTCTTTGTCAAATTTTGAATACCTATTTAAAAAGTATATATTGATTTGATTGTAAAAAACAGACCTCTAATCTATTAAATGATATTAAGTTTGCTTTTTTTCAATTAGACTTATCAGATACTTACTTTATTTTTCCATCAGAATATAAAGAAATAATAACGAGTTTTTTATTTATTAAATGTAAAATTAAATGTAAAAACAAAGAATATTTTAGAATGCTAAATATGTAATAAATTTTTTTGTGAATTTTTAAATAATATATTTTAGAAAATATCCTTAAAAAATGATATTGAAGCGAAATATCCGCGGTTTGGATTGTATGCTTATGGAGAAGGCATTCTAACCGAAAAATTGAGAAGAATGCATTTTTCTGGTATACCAGTTCTTTTCATACCAGGCAATGCTGGATCTCATGAGCAAGGTTTGTATTACTTTAATAATATATTAGCGACTTAGTTTGATGACAGATTTTTATTATTTCAAAACAGATATTCAAAAGTCTATTTACTTATTTTTTTTTTTATTTTAGTACGATCTATTGCTTCAGTAAGTTTAAGAAAAAGCCGCACAGCTTCCTTCCATTTTGATTTTTTTACTGTTTCATTCAGTAAGGATTATTCTGCATTGTATGGAGGTATGACAGAAAAATATTTAAAAAATTATTAATATATTGATATTTTTGTACATAATATCAACTGTTGTTGTAATTTTATTAATGCTAGGGGTGCTTATGGAACAAACAGAGTATGTCTCACATTGTATAAAGACAATACTAGCGTTGTATAAGGGAAAAATAGACAATGTTGTATTAATTGGTCATTCTATGGTAAGAAACACAGATATGTGCTATAAAGAATGATTTAAATTTACTGGCATTGCTTTCAGGGTGGTATTGTAGCAAAAGGAGCTCTGTTACTAATGCCAAATATGAATGCATCATTAGCAAATATGATAATAAATTTGGCTACTCCTCATACTCCCTTCTTAGTTTTTGATAGTACTTTTGCAAATTATTATTATGAATTGGAAAGACATTTGCATAAACTTAAGGATGCAGGAGTAAAGGTAGTGTCAATTGGAGGTGGACCACGTGATATACTTGTACCTTCTATCGCAGCTTTCGATCGTACGGCGGATATAAATGTTCTTTCCACGAGTGTACCATGTGTTTGGAAATCCACGGATCATTTAAGTATTCTATGGTGTAAACAATTAGTATTTGTAATTGTGCGGTCGCTGTTTGATTCTGTGAATCAGTTGGAAAAACCGCCTAAAATTACATCAAATCCTGATTTAAAAATGAAGTCCTTATCTTATCATTTCTTAAAAGTAAGTAATTATTATAGATGCTAAAATCAAGATTTAATCAATTCAGTTACTTATATATAATATCGCACAAAAAGATATTTAATAATTATAAATTTTGGAATTGCTAAAATGAATTTTAATGTCTAAAATTTCAGCATACTTCTGGCAAAAAAATGTATCATTATCCAGACAAAATTCGATTTGAAACTGACGCTGAATGGGTGAGTGTACCTCAACAGTATGTCTGGAATAATAATGGAATTAAAAGATCATCCGTTATATATCTTGCGGTGGAACTATTTCATAAATCTGACTTCTTAACCATCGATGCAATAAATTTACAAAGCAAGGATTGGCTGTTTGTATGCTCAGCATTAAAAAAACAAGAACAAAAAAGAATTTGGTAACATTGAATTATATACTTCTATTATACTTCTATTATGAAAGAAATTATTATTTATCAATAAGTTTTATAATATATGTATTTTTCAGTGAATGGGGTTGGAGTTTGACAAATAAAACAAGAATTTTACCCGATCCTTTATATCGATCGAGAAGGATTGTTGATTTAAATCTAAAAGAGATAAAATATCCACACATTACTCATGCCATTGTGAAATTAACTCCCGATGATTTAGAGAAACAACTTACAGTCAATTTTGATTCCTATTTTTACAATAATCGAATGGAATCTACAAGAAATAGATTCTTACATCCTAAATATCTTTTTGGTTTCCGTGGACCTAATTTAATTGAAACTGTCAAGGGAAGTATAAGATATTATATAACACTTCCCAACATCATAGACGCAATTACAATCGAGTTCAAATCACTGAATTGTATTAAGCATCATGCTATTGTCGAGTTAATAGAATCATCGAATATAGGATCGACTCAGGTGGAAATCTTCACGAATACGTAAGTGTATTTCATAATAACTCGAGCTTCGTATTAGCTATTTTTACATATATTTAATTATAATAATGCAGGGATGATGGTCCGAAAACGATGAAAATGCAGACTCTTTATGGACGTTCCAATGATACAGCAAGTTTAAGAGTGACATTAGAACCAGAATGCATTTATATGATTAATATTCAACCTGGAGGAATCATCGATAAAATTTCGTGTAGAGTACGGGATCGGTGGCCATTGCTTTATACGGCCATTATCAGTTTGCTTCTTCTTATCATTTCTTTAAGGATACATTACAATTCAGATGTGCTACCGACAATAATCATTACCATAATATTATCCTTTGTCTTCAACGTTACTTACGAAACTTGCATCGCTTTATGTATTATTGGTATATCTGCCGTCGGTGTATGTTTCTCTGTTATATTTCTTGGTTCTGTTGCACATGGAATAGCTGTCAGGTATAGTTCTTTTATTTATACTAAAATAAAAATATTCTCTTGTATTTAATTGCATATTGAAAAAATGATTAAATTGATGGATTAAAATATTTTTGTAAGTCATATTCTTTGTAGGTTCTTAGCACGTGCAATAGCATTCTCAGTAACATGGTCCGACTGGTTATTGAGTGGTTTAAATCAGCTGCCATATATTACAACTTTTTTCGTACAATCTTTAATTCCAATAACATGCGCAGCTCTTAGTATGCTCATTTCAGTATTTCTTCACTTTTTAAAATTAACAAGGATGTATGAAGATTATTTAGAAGACATATTATTGGCCCCACTCCAACATTTCAATTTATTTAAACGTTGGAAGAATGCAAAAAATGAAGAAGAAAATGATCAGTTAAATACTAGTCAGAAAAATATCGGTCAAGAGATATACAATCGTCTTCTCCTATTTCTATTATATAGTTTTGCTGCAATCCCAGCAATTCCATCTGTCTTAGTTTGGGCAAAAAATTTCAGGTACATATTAAAATCGTCTCGATTTAAAACTTCCGTTTTCTCATTATAATATCAAATTGTGATAGAAGCGAAAAGTATAATCAATTAATTATACTTTAATGTAAGATACTATAATAAGAAAACAGAGCCCTTAAAATCGAAATTAAGTTTCATAAAAATTAGTTAACGAAAATAGACATACTTATTACAGCTACGATATGAGACTCTCCACAGAAGATCCTGTCCATGTAGTAAGTTGGATAATATTGGCTGGGTGCAGTACATTAGGTATCGTACAGATTTCTCCTAAGCACAAAGGATACCGCTCGCTTATATTAAGTAATATATTACGTTTCACGAGTTGGGTTATTCTTTCTATGACTGCAGCTCCGCGTCCATCTTTTTATCAGTGGTGTATGCCACCCATTATTGCCACAGTAGTAACGCTCATCGCACTAAATTCTATGATTCCTTAAAAAAATTAAATTCAATACTAATTAAAATACTAATTGACAAAAATTATATTAATAAGTTTACAATAATAGAAATATGTTTACATACAGTTTTTCTTACTGTTTATCATTAATTTTGTAAATTTTTCTGTGGTTGTGGCAATACTATTAAAATTTATGTCACACGTTTCTAATATTATTACAAATTAAATGGTAACTACATGTTGGAACATATAAGTATTATCAGGAGACATGGTAATGTCTCGGCGCTAAGACAAGCGCAGCGATAATACATTACCGCGTACTTTATGCGAGACCACGAATTGCGGGAATTTTATATAACAGTAATCAAAAAAGTATAATATAAATATAATCATATAAGTAGTCTAGTGTAATCTTATAAAGCAAATAAGCTGGAACTTATTTTAAGATTGTTTAGCATAGTGTATCAATAATAATTGTGAGATAAAAAATATTTATAACTGTAATGCAAAAACTTAGATCTTATGTAACTTATTGTGATACATGTGATATAATATAAAATAAGTCTTCTTAAGATTATAATTTATTAGACAAAAATTTAATCTTTTGTTTACAATATTTAATATATAATATTATTTAATTATATTAGTTATATTATATCTATTGTTATCTTATATATCTTTATTTCTATAAAACGATAACAAAATAACTTTATATATATATGTATACATGTTTTTTTACATAATTACTTAGATAATTAGTTAGAATCTCTAATATTTCATTTTATTTATATATGTATATATACACATTTGTTTCTAAAGATGAAGTTTCTATTCTACAGATGTATTTTCAATGTCTGTATTCTGCACACTATACACACATATCTGCTTTTTAGTAATGGGATGTATTTCATAGTTTGCAACTATGCCCATTTGATGTTGAAGAAAATTTATTGTTTTTGCTGCTAAAGTTTTGTTATTTGCATGTACTTCTGGATGTTGCATGAAATCACTTAGCTGGAAAAATAATAGAAGTTTATAAATTGAAACAGTTATGCAACACTTAGGGATATAGATGCTGCACATTAGTATTGTAACACAGTTCAATTTTATCAAACATATATATTTGCAGATTTTGTTAAGACCATGTATGAATTTAAAACAAATATAATTATTGATTTTTGGCAATGTAAGAAAAAATCTTGTAATATAACATTTACCTTCATCCATTTGCTTTCTGAAATCTCCTGTTTACAACTATTAATTTCAAAATTTTGAGGTGTTAAGTACGCGATCATATATATATCCGAGCATCCAAAAGAATAATCATGCCCATGTCTGAAAGATATTAAACATCTGAAATCTGCCTGAATTCCTGTTTCTTCTAAAACTTCTCTCTTGGCTGCTGTTTCAATATCTTCTCCTGATAAATATATAATACAAATATATATATTGTCTATATATATATATATATATATATATATATATATATA
>NW_012130138.1:857504-860759 GCF_000143395.1 Atta cephalotes
GGTAAAGGATTGGTAAAGGAATTGGTAAAGGATTTTTCGACTCAGTTTATTTCGCTGTATGAGCATACAAAATTTTTGGCAGTGATTTTTAGGACACTCTGTGTATATTTTCATTTTTCTTACGAAAATGGAAAATATTTATCCATAAATGTTAGGACGTAAAAACAACGAATTATTATAAATGAAAGGCTGGACATTATTAAATATAGAACAGTAAACTTTTTTTTATATCCTTCTTTAATATCATCAATACAAATTACATCATAAATAATAATTATTATTAACTTTACTAAGATATATTTGCGTATCAATTTGCAACACGTGCTACGTAATAGTATTAATATAGTACACAATTAATTACAATTAATTACAATTAATATAGTACTAAGTAAAATCATAAGTTCAAAAAACTTTTTCCGATAAATTCGTATATCTTCGGACAATTTTGTTCAGCCGCCATTTTGAAAGCCATCACATTATTTGCTTTTGTACTTCGATTGTAATTGTTCAACAAATGAATCGTCATAGCATTTTTCTCTATTTTCAGCATTTCTTTCACTCTTGTTTTGTTTGTGTGAACTTCCCACGAATCAGGAAATGAGGGATAAAATTTTTCCGGTGAGTAGATCGTAAACAGTCGACATTCCTTATCCTGCGAATCATATATGTGGAAAGATTTGTCTAATAAGGTAATATGCATTTAACGTAAAATGATTTCTGTTACGATTCTTTTCGCATATATATTCAATCTATTGTAATCTAAATCCTTCATATAATTTTTTAGAATTCTATATAATTATATAATTTTTTAGAAAAATTCTCGAGATATTTTTATTTTAAAATTACAATATTTTTCTAGAATTCTTTATATATGAATTTTGAAATATTTAAAAATCTTTCATTTTATCATAAAAAATTTATAAAATTTGAAATGTTTAAGAATTTTTCATAAATTTTCATAAATTTAAAATATAAATATTCTGAACAATATGAAAATATAAAAATTTTGTAGAGGTTTCATTATCTACGCACATATCAATTGATATATGATGTGTACTAACATGACGAGATTTATTAATCCAATGACCATGCAAATGATAACAAATGGCTGCGTTCAGCAGAAAAGATAGCCTTGCAACTGTTATAAAGCAGCTTTTCTTCTGTACGCAGCTAATATATACAATAAAAAAGTTTTATAGTTTAAATTATAGAATTCATATTTAGGTTTATTTTATATAACATTTTTTAATTTAAATTGTAGAGACAAAGAGAAAAAGAAATGTGAAACTGAGGATGAGAGTGAGAAACCATACAAGAAAGAGACAGAAATATTATACGTCATGAAGTGATGAAACACGCTGATGAAAGTGACTTATTTGCTAATAATAAATGAATCAAATTCGTTATCATACTCACGTTTCGTTGATAACAGAGTCTCCATATGGCTTCGGTTATAACTCTTGTGATATTGTATCGTAAATAGTTGTTTGCATTTGTACTTTTAATAATTTCCATACAAGTGTCGATAAAATTACTTCCAAAATTTGTACTCGTGTCAACGCCAAATACACCGACATCCATGTTTCGATTGTCTTGTATGCCCACAAAAGTAGTTAGCTTGTCCAGTGATCTAAATATAAATTTTAATTTATTTACTTAAATCTAAATACGTTTATATACTATTTAATTGTTGCAGCGAATTTGATAGATGCTGATACTGACACTTATCTATTCGTGTACACAAAATATTGGAATCGTGACATTTTGAATCTCACAAAGTTTAAAACTCATATTTATAGTTGATTTCTATATAGACCGTTAAATATAAATTTAAGATTTTACTAAATTTATTAGAAAAATTTATTAGAAAATTATCAATCATTTCGTCTGCCTTTGCTGAATTTACTTTGAAGTCTTGAAGATAAGAAATCGTTCAACTCACGTCAGCACCACGCTGTTCAAATTCAATGATACACCACCAAACTTCCACAGCGTCAACATCCGGACATAATCGTGAAAGTTTTTATGTAGCCAATCGTGGTTCTTCCATAATCTACGAATATTTGCCCAGAACCAGTCTTCTATTGGTGTATCACTAATGTATGTAGACAAACGTATTCTCCTTATATATACGTTATCATAGGTTTCTAAAATTTTGATGTATCTCTTAGATTTCTCAGAAAATTGCTCCGTCGCGAAGAAAAGCAAGAAAACATTCAAATTGCGATTGTTTCTAGCTGACGATTCTACGGCACATGCTTGTTGAGGCGTAAGATTCGGCGGTGAACACGTGGTCTCATGGAAGAATATGCATCTACTTGGTATCAACATTTGTTCGTCTAAAAAGAATTAAGAAAAAAAAATATAATGAAAAAGAAATTATTTAAATAATTTATTTTATATATTTTTTATATTTAAATAATTTAGCCCTTAAAGTATTTAAACAGAAAGTAATCAAAAACATGATTGGAAATTCTATGATTCTTGGGAATTCTTTATGCATTATTATTATTTTTTAAAATAATGATAAAATAAATTTTATTAATTTATAACTTATAAAATAAATGTACATATATTTATTATACAATTGAAATATTTCTCTGAGATATGATTGATTTTCAGAAACAGATATATTAATTTAATAAGAGACTAAATATTTAAAAAAGATACTAAATAATTAAATAATAATTAAATAATAATTAAATATATCTAAGAAATGAAAAATTAATAATAAAAATGATAATAAAAATGAATAATAAAAATTTGAAAAAGATAAAATCTTGATATTATCGCAAAATAAATTCATTCTATAAAATTTTATACGCTATATTATTATTATAAAAGAATAAATTACACTATTACACAAATATGATCAAGTGTACAGAATGATTTATAATTGCATATTTTTATTCTCATGAATATTCTGTAATTAACGTAAATGATTGCATATTAAAATTGATGATATTTATAGATCAAAGAATATATATTAAAATCGATGTATATAGATTAAGGAATACATATTAAAATCAGTGACATATAGAACATCGAATCATTTATAATTGTAAAGAATATATCATAACAGAATATATGTATCGTGATACTTTTAAAATTCTACTTTACTACAACTGTACTTAAAGATTGTCGACAATAACTCACCATTGTAATACTTATAGCAGCTGCAGCGATATGTATATATACAGAGTGAACCAGAGTTATTGAACCAGCTTTTTATCCTATAAGAAAATTATCGACTCT
>NW_012130138.1:860779-863029 GCF_000143395.1 Atta cephalotes
ATATAATTAATAATGTCTTAAATAGAAAAAGAGATGAGGCAAAATGCGTCTCTACCTTTGAGACGCTGTGCAAATATTTTATTGTCGCAAGCTTCCTCAACGGAATCGATTGTAATGCCATTATAATGATCTGTATGACCTTTGAAGATTCGTTGTGCCATTACCGCGTCTAACGTATTTAATTGTCCGATACGTGTGCTATGCGAAAGAAGAACGGTTGAATTTCGTGTCGTCAATGTTCTTGAAACGCGCAGCAATATCGCTTTCTGCATCAGGTACTCAATGATCGAATGATCGAATCTCAGCGCAAAAATTTATTATCAAGTTAAGCGGCCATGAATTGATAACGAGAGTAAAGATTATCAGAATACGTCGCGATCATACGTAAGCGACGTATTGGCAATTTTTTCTCATTTCTTTGCGTCTCTATTTATGTCATTCAGTAGCAACATAACCTCAACTAAAATTGTACAATCGGATCCGCTTCTCTCTGAAAATATTACCGAAATAAGTTTATATAAAAAATTGATAATTCAACGTGAACGTCATATAATAAACATCATTTCTGCGCATGAAATGACATAAATCGAACGATGTCACGTAACAACGAACGTAAGTTTACATAATAAATAATTTCTATGTAAAATAAATATGCAATAACGCTTCTACCTACAATAAATTTATATGTTTTTATACATAGAACATATTCCGAGAAGAAAAATTGTCGCTCAAATCTTGTTTTTTTTTTCTTATAATTTCAAAACTTTTTGATTTTGATAAGTTAGAAAATAATAATTTAATAATAATTGCTTATTCTCTGCTTTAATTAATTAAAAATAAAAATAAAAATTATTTTCTTATATAATATAAATTATAGCATAGTTTTTGTGATCAAAATTTATATTTTTTTTATTCTTTTTATGTGAACCTTCAAAAGCTTTGAAATAGAAAAGGTCGTGGGAATAGTGATTTTCTTTCTCAGAATATATTCTACGTACAAATAAATATAAATTTAAACTACATAAATTAAACTAATAATTCAAACTAATATCAAATATCAAAATATAAATTTACATATATAAAATTACAGGAAAATCGAAAATAGGACCATTATACTACATTTATTTAATTATTTATATAAACAGCATACAAAGAAATACATAATAATATTATACCTAGTAAAAAATTTTTCATGCATGAATGTATATAAATATGTATAAACATATATAAACATGTATAAATTTATAGACATATAATTATGTATGAGATACGTCCATACATCCTTCATTTGTAATATTACTTTTTAATATATTGAAAATAATAATAATAATGAGAAAATATAAAAAATAATTAATTTTTGCATTATTTGTTTTAGAAAAAATCAAATTTGGAGAAATGTAAAAAACTGCTCATATATAATTGCATATAAAATTATACATAGTTATGTATGAGCAAATTTTGTTGCATTTTTCCCGAACTTGATTTTTTCTAAAACAAATAATACGAAAATTGTCTCATTAATTATTTTTGATGTTGTCTAAAAAAAAAATATTGTTATTATTTTCAGTACACTAAAAAATATTACAAAAGAAAGAAAACTATATGGACATTTTTCATGTTTAATTATATATGATTATGAATATTTATGCATATTTAGGTGTACGTTTATATATATTTATATATATTAATGTATAAAAAATTTTTTATCGAGTAGTTTTGGAGGAATTTATATATGATATTAATTGTTGCGTCGTAAATATGCATTTTTATTTATAAAATATATAATAAATATAATAATAAATTACCAATTTTTAATACTGCGTTAAGAACTAATTATACAGATATTTACGTCAATGATTTAAGGAGGAGTACAGTCCAAATTAAATTTGGAAATATGTTTAATATTCATACTTCAAATAAATTATTTTATATATATATATGTATGAAAATTGTGTGGATAAGATTTTTTTTTTGTTTAATAACACATTTTTTGTAGTTTTGTATTTATTTTATTTGTTATTATTTTTATTAAAAATTAAAATTTTAAAAATGATTAAAAAATTTACGTTTTTCTTTTATAAGTACTTTAAATATTCAAAATAATTTATGCAAAGTTTTATTGCGATTCACTCTGATTAGTTACAAAAACAGAACAAAGATAGAACAAATAAATATTTTGTTTATTTATTGGATTATTATAGCTCATGCATCACAATGTAACTTTACGTAAATGATCTTGAATATAACATT
>NW_012130138.1:869245-872283 GCF_000143395.1 Atta cephalotes
TAGTAGAGAGAGAGAGAGAGAGAGAGAGAGAGAGAGAGAGAGAGAGAGAGAAAGAGAGAGAGAATTTCTTTATTTTATTTTATTTAGTAAAATTAAATTTTTATTCTATAGATAGTTGAAATATAAGAAATAAAATCTATAACAGCTTAACTAACCCCATTCTCCTTCTCCAAGTTCCATGATATCACTAGATCCGCACCAATAGCAGGAAACATGATCGACTGAGATGACAGTGATCAATACCACCGATAAATCCTCCCAAAAAATGCAGACAATAATCATTAATCCAAGTAGACAGCACAATACAAAAAACGCGCATTGTTTCCTCATAATTGCAGATGGCTTTGTCCAGTATTCATTTGCAAACAATCTGTGAAAGTTTATACAATTCATATAATTCTATTTGAAATTTCTATTTTGTTTACGTGGAAATCGATTTCTTATTGAAGAAGATCTTTTTATCAAAATATATGGAATATAGAAACAATTGAAATAACTGTACTAATATAATTGTTACATAATAATCTACGAGTGTGCGATAAATAGCTCTCAACTGCTCGATTATTACTGATGTCTTCATAATATCCAGCAATCGCTCTCCAACGATGTGAAAACGGACTACGGACAGGTACGATTTCATTTCAAGAACTTTTTACGTTTTATTTGAATAAGGAACATTTCGAATTTTGTTTGACTTGCAAACTTTTAGCATTAACTTTTTTTAAATTAATATTATTTAATATTAATTAAATTTTAAAGTTATTTTCTCTAATATCATTGGAAATAGATTAGATATTTATGATGAATCATTACTCACGCATAAAACTAGAATGTATTCGAAAAGGAGTTGTAAAATTGTTCAACTATATTTCTGTAATGAAGAATAATTATCCAATATCACTATGAATCACGTCAAATAATTAATCTTTCAAGAAAACAATACATTATATGTACAACAATTTCAATAAAAATCAATCAATATGATTATCTCTAATTGAGGAAATACTATAAATTACGTAAATACAGAAAAACTATTTTCGTGAGAATTTAACAAGAAACTATAAAATCTTGTATTCAACAGCTTCACAGAAAAAAATAAACCTTTTGCACAAACTTTGCTTTCGTTCGCGTAACCAAACATTGGCCTTCACAACACGCAGCCTTAACTATAGTTTATTACGCGATATATATAGAGTTGCAGCATTGGTATTAATAATCTTCGCAAAACGAATCATTATTCAAATAAACGAGATTTGCGTACGTCAATTGGCGAATTGCCTAGACATGAATAAGATATTTTTAAAATATATTTTTTAAATATTTTAAATATTCGTCTATTTACTAAAAAACGATGAATGTATTCTTTCTGCGTATTAGTTACTTTATAATTTAATACATTTACTATGCAAAGAAAATACGAAACATGTTCAAAATTTGCAAAGAATTAAAAAAAAATAATAAAAAATGTTATCATGATATGAAATACAAAGAGCAAAGTTTCTATGTATATTTTATTAATAATTGTACAATATATTTTATTTATATTATATTTTCGTCTATCTTGACAAATATACAGCTCTTGATTGCAACGAACATTCAGCTCTCGAATATTTTTAAAAGAATATAATAAATTAATCTAATCTTAAATAAATGAATAACGCGCGGCTTTTTTGTATATATCTTTCCCTTATATATTTATAAAATATATATATTTTACTTTTTTTAAGGATATATATTACAGATTTTTTTATATGCAGGAATAGAGTTAAGTGTCGCATTTAAGATATTATAAATCGTTTTATCGTATATTGAAAATACAAAAATTTATAAAATTTTGTTCAACTTGAAGTCCTTGCAGAGGCATTTTATACAATTTATAGAATTCCTTAAAAACATACGTACACGCGCAAATATTTTAAGATAGAACGTATTTTTTTAAATAAAAATATCAATACATTTGTCATTCATTATCAACATTTGTTAATTTATTGTTTTACATTATTGTACATGATTTTATAACCTTTACAATGTATGTAAAATAGTACAAAGGATTAAATTATTATACATTTTCCAATTTTAAGTTTCTTTTGGTTTCTAAGTATACTTGAATTTGCTTGACGTATTATGTATGCATAATCAACAAAAATGTAACAAATTTATTAATGAGTTTATACATTAATATTTTAACATTATAACACACTATTATAACATTTTCATCACAAATATTATTATTGAATTGAAATTTATTGCTTTAGAAAATTATTAAACGAAGACAAAATAAGTATATATGATTGTTATCAAAATTCAATTACGCGTGATAGATAAACGAAAAAAACTAAAGAAAGGCGGATATGTGTATGTATATATTTATAATATTACAGATTTGTGTATATTCCGTATTTGAATAAAAATACCTATAGATTATTTGATAAATGCGTATAAATCGTGTCATTATTTTTGATCATAAATTAAAAGTTGCACAGCCATGATATTACTATCGTAACATTTATATTGAAATTTTATCAATGAGCTAAAATGAAATATATCTTACGATCGTTTGCAAAAAGATAAATTTTGGTGAAGTTACGATAGCTTGGTATTAAAAACTGTCTGTTTATATATAGTAATCATAATTGTTAATAATAATAACATTAATATATTTATAAAATGAACACGATCAAAAGATTCAGTTCAATGGTGACTTATCTCTTTTTTAAGAACTTGGAGAAATTAATCTTATATAGATTCATAAAATATAATTTTAATTAAGATCCTCAAATTCTTAAAAAATTGAGTTTATTATGATTGTGTACTGAATTTTTCGATTGTAACAATATCAGCAATAATTGATTATCTTTAGATTATCTAATAGTTTGTACTGGTAAAACCGTTTATGTATGTAACTATCGATATGCATCCAAAATTTTTCTTATATTACAATAGACTCTTGGCGAAAATTTTTCTTATAATTTTTCATAATTCATAACGATATGTATACACACACACACACACACACGCGCGCGCGCGCGCGCGCGCAC
>NW_012130138.1:875161-877162 GCF_000143395.1 Atta cephalotes
TGTTATATATATGGATACATTTTATATATTGTATAATTATATATGAAACACCGGACTGATTAGCGGATTTTGTTACATTGAATAGACTGGACTAGAACAATCTGTAATATATTTAATAAACAAATATTAATTTCAAATATATGTGAAACTGAGTTATATAAATATATACGTGAATATGTACGTGAATATGTAAATAAATATATTCATTACAAATACGTAACATTATGAAAATTCATTCAAAAATAAACTATTTTAACGATCAAAACTTATATATTGAATGTAATTTTATGTTATACATTTTATTTTAACAAATATTATTGACGGAAATAAGCAAAATATTGTTTCGTTTTTATTTGAACGAGAAAACGATGAACTTCTTTAAGTATAAAAATAGATTTTTCTGTTTTCATAACAAGAGAATGAAAATCTATTATTTTATACTATACAAGCGATCAATATGGTAAGCATCAACATCTGACTTGTACATTGAAATTTCATCTTCAATGTAAACATATGAGATTATAAGTTATAACTGCAGCAATTTATTATTATTATTATTATTACTTAATAACATGATAATTCATAGTATAATATTTAAAATGGCATTGGTCTTTAACAGTTATAAAATACGTTATAAAATACGTTATATATATTTACAGAAATTTATTGCTCACAGAAAAAGTAGAGTGAATAGAATACTTTCCTAAATCAGCCTTTGTCTCGTTAAATGCATTTTATATGACAAATATCGCTTTTTCGATTGCATTTAGACAATCTCGTTCTGTGTGAAATGTTTTCGTATATGGAATGTTTTCAATATTGTGAGATGAAATAAGTATTCCACTTTTTCCTACTTATGCTTAAGTTCAAAATATTTTGCCGCAATTATTGAAAACATGAGGACAATACTTCCGTGCGATAACGGCATACGGTACATTGCTATTCACTCGCACCTTTTCGGCCTTGCTCAAATTATTCCATACGTGAATCGCTTTGGCCTTGTTCAATGTCTTCAAAGTCACGTTGCTGTCTTTTATCTCAAAATATTTCTTCCATTTTTTATAATGAATCGGATAGAAAACCGACGGCGGATATACTGTGAAGCCGTGGCAACGGTTGGTTGTCATATCGCGTGCCTAAAAAATTATAAAACAGAAAAATATTTTTTAGCTTATTTTTTTAGCTTATTCTTAATTTTTTTATTTTATTTTATTTATGAAGTGAATATGTAATAATAAGTAAAAGTGTTATATTCTTTAAAAGAAGATTAATATTAATTTTACTAAAAGAAATTCGAGTAATTATGAAATAAAAAATATATAACTAATGAATATAATAAAGAGATAAGAGGAGAGAAAAAAGAAAAAATAATATTTACAACATTGTAACAATTAATTATTATTATTATTAATTATTATTATTATTAATGTATAAAATAGCATACGTACAACTAGATTAAATCGCACAAATAAAAAATTGCACACTTTAAGTAAAGAAAAAAGTAATAAATTATTATTTATAGCACTGCTATAAATTATTATTTATAACACTACTATCCGTTATCTGTTAAATGTCTGTGTTTGTAATTTGCTATTTGCGTTAGATATAATATCGCATGTTTCGAGATTCTGATATCTAGAATGCATTTTATGTATATAAAAGGTTACAGAAAAAATTCAATCATGTTTTTCATTTATAACAATTTTAATAATAATGTATATTCTCTGTACATTAATTCCTCGCAAATTAGCGAGAATTATATTCTGAATAAAGAAGAACAAATTTTTGTAATACTTGATCTCCTGTAGATTAAATCTTCGTTTTTGATTCTATATTAAGAGAGGAAAGGATCGTATTCGCTGGAGATAAATTCAATTAAATTGAAGTGAGTCTCTTACTCGCAACAAATAGACTTTGTTATTTATTTTATACACGTTACTACACCTCTCTTGTTTAATCAAGAGAGAGAGAGAGAGAGAGAGAGAGAGAGAGAGAAGAGAG
>NW_012130138.1:879263-883267 GCF_000143395.1 Atta cephalotes
GAGAGAGAGAGAGAGAGAAAGAGAGAAAGAGTTAAGTACACCTATAATTCTTAATGTCATGAAATGACTTATTCAAATTTATTCTACCTACTTATCATCGCTATCATATCACATTTGCTCAACAAATGATTAAATTCAGTTTCCTCATTCTCAAATAATTTGTCTATTTATTTGATAAATAATATTTAAAATCATCTATGTTGTAGCTATTCAATCTTTTTAATAAAAGCAAATGTCTAATTTATTGATATATTTATCAAAATTTTCTGTCTTTCTTTTCTAAAAATTAAAATAAAATTTAAATTCTTAATTTTAATTTTTTCAAGATAATTTGGAAAGTTTGACTTCGTAAAATTATTTTTGTAAAGTTAAAAATGTTTATAAAGTTTTAAAAATCTATAATATAGGAAAGAAGAGGGTCACGGCGTTCAGCGTCAATCACCTTAATTACGACAAGTAATATATATTTTAAAGAACAGTACATATTATCTTTTATCTAATGTTTTACTTTATGTAAAATTTAGCTAAAATAATGTGTTATTATGCATACATGAATATAATAATATAAATTACTGAAAAGATATATTGAAAATTTCCAGTGACAGTTCATATTATATAACAAATAATGACATTGAAATAAAGTTTTTGATATACTTAAATACATGCATACTATACTTTATAGTTACTAATGTAATCTAATTTTTCAAGAAGATATTCTATTGTAACGGGTTAAAAAATCGAACTTTTTTTGCATTTTTCGCAAGTTATGGAAAATATGTTAAGGAAAATATGTACAACACAAAAGGATTTATTTCAATTCGCAAAACTTACAAAATTACGGTGGCTAGAAGGGATAGATTTATGATGTGCTCGTTGAGCGAGAAGGCTGTTACGTACAATAGTATAGTCGCAGCAGGTATATTTCGTGTGACCGTTATTATTTGAAGAATATGGTCTTTCAAAAGATGGACATGTTCGAGCAAGATGAGGGTTCTCTTTATTACGGGGTCTGGATTACCTGATAAAAATTCTTTCTATGTAAACTGCATGCAAGACACGTTTTTCTCGAAATTATATTTTTCAAACTGATATCTATGATATCTCAAGATTTGACCAAATAGTTCAACTTGCAAAAATCAAAACTTAATTTTTAAAGTGACGTCATTTTTTTAGTTTTTTCTTTCATTCTGATACCTACTATAGCTAAAGTATACTAATTAAGAATTATTTTGAATTTTTTGTTTCAATCGAGCATAACCGGCCTCATGTGAAGCCATGTGCAAAATTTTTTTCATCGATTACTTTAAAAAGCTGTTCACTGATAATAATTTTCATTGTTCTACATAAAAATTTTTACATATTGTTTAAATGTTAATAAATGTATGCAAAAAACCTGATATCAACAATTTACGGATCCTTTATAAAAAATTCCGAAAAAAAACGTAAAAATAACAAAAATAACCTATAATAGATATTCCCTTAAAGCTTTTATATAACAAAAAATCAAATAATATTTATTTTCTTATTTTCTGAAATTTTTCCAAAAGTGTCTGATCATCCTGACCCGACACAGATAGACTACGCCGATTAGAAACTATTTTTTTACGTCGGTAAATAAAAATTTATTACATTTAATAATTGTTTTAATGATTTTTTTCAAAGCAATAATCCTATATATTTTATGAGCTTACGACCAATTTAAAAAAAAATCAATTTAAGATGAAAATATTAATAAATTTTCTTAGATGATCATTCTCTTTCCTATATATATTATTTTATATCTAAAGTTGTGTGTGTTGTAAATAATGATATTAATTCATTTAACTGAAACGTGAGTCTTTCAGACATGATCAAATAAATAATTCCTATTATTGTAGTTCCTGATCTTTTTTCAATATCTACAATACTCACATACGTCGTCGCGCAGAGTTTCTGCAATGTCCTTGTGATGACTCCGGGCCCATTGTTACCCCAGACGTCGCCGCGAAAATTCTTTCTAAGATCGCGCACGCAAGCATCAGCCACGCGTCGACCCAGCTTCGACATGTCGAATCCCATGACGCCGGCAGCAACATCGTCCCAGTCCTCTGCGCCAGCAAAATTTGTCAGATTCTCTAGCGAACTGGTGACTACTACATCCAGATCAAGGTAGATACCGCCATACTTCCACAAAGTCAAATAACGCAATATATCTGACATATGACTGACCGGCCAGTGACTTTTCTTTAAGACGCCACTGGTATACCATGCATCCAAGGGTGTCTCCTTCACGTATTTCTGTGGATCGATATGACGGATCCTGACGTTGGAATAATTAAGAAGATGCCTGACGATCTCGCGTGTACTGTTCGAGAACTCCGATTTACTAATGAATAGCAAATACACGGTCATTGACGGATTCATTCGTGCTGCCGATTCTATGGCACAGGCTTGTCGAGCATTTAATATCAAGCCCTCCTCACCGAAACAAGAAGTCTCATGGAAGAAAATGTTCCTACCTGATGTTAGCTTGTCGGTATCTAAAGCATAAAAAATGTAAATAATTTTTATTACAAATGTATGTTGTGATATATATTTATTGTGATATTCACAATCTCATCAAGAATGTAAATTAAACGTTAAATCAAATTATAGCACGTTAAAATTAATTATATAAAATTCTTTTTGTATAATTAATTATAAAAATTAATTATACAAATTTCTTAATGTTATGCTTAATAAAAATAAAAGTTTCTTAAATTTTACGTATATATATCTTGAAAAGGCATGTTAAAAAATTATTAAAATATGTCGAATCATACATAAGATTTTTAAGTAAATTAGTTTATTCAATTTTGTCATCTCTTTTGAAGAAATTAGTTAATAAAAATAATAAAATAATTTATTTTTTCTACACTTTTTAATATAATATAATATCTCGAACTTTTAAAAACACCGGTTAGAGTATTATTAAGTTGAATTGTTCAATGGCAATACGAAAAACAATCTAAAGCATTGAAGTACAGAAAAAAAACAGTACATAGTAGAAATATAAAGAAGTTTAATATTTAATATTATATTGTGTCATTTGTACAAAATCAAATAGATGTAATAAATTTCTGATGATTGCATGATAAAATATATGAATTTGTTATATTTGATTTGAAAATACACATTTCATATTTTTTTTTACAACCATGATCTTTTTATAAAAGTTATTCTATACAAAGATTTACTATTTTTATCAAGAACTTACTTTCTCAAACTTTTTAATACATATAAATATGGAATAATAATTTTCGTACTTGTTTCGAAATCAAGGCTACTTTTTGTAGTCGAAACTTCATCGTAGCATCTGATACCGTTGATTGTCGTCACATCGAGAAACGGTATTCTTTGGATAATGTTGCTCTCAGTTGAAATCATAAGGATGAGAAGCACGACGGCGAAAGTAAAACCGCACCACAATAATCTCTTCTTCATTTTGAATTTTCTCATTGAACTACGCTATACTGTTGTGAGATAAAGTTGATTAGAATAGTTTGTCAGGACAATGTTGAATATATGAAATATGTTTCTTATTTCTGCACTAGACTGTATTACAGTCCTGATTTTTCATTTTCTGATTAACTTGTGGTTAGGCTTAACTTTTATCCAATCCATGGACTTCATCTGTGATGATGTCATGGATGAAGCCCATTGGATGAAACATCAGGTTAAATTTAAATACAACTTAATCAGATAATGAAAAAAAATCTGGTCTAGAACTTTCTTTTTCGCTTTCGCCAAATAAAAATCAAATATATAGAGTGTTCCGTAAGTTTTGGTCAATCGCTTTTCGTGTAGATAAAGCGGATTAAACTGAGTCGAAAACTCCTTTACTATTTAAACCATTTTGCAATTTTCGCAATAGTTAACAAAATATTAATTACTAAAAATTGCCAAATATTAGTCTTGAATAATTTTTTACTCAAATACTATTAATTTTACAGAAAAAAACAATAATCATTTATTTTCTTCTCGTA
>NW_012130138.1:883350-892805 GCF_000143395.1 Atta cephalotes
TTTTTTAATGCATTTTTTTATTTTCACCAACATGAGAAAATACGGTATTAAGAAATTCTAAAAAAATTCTGAAAAAATTCTCAAAACTTTACGAGAAGAAAATAAATGATTTTTGTCTCTTGCAATTTTTCTGTAAAGTTGATATTTGAATAGAAAATTATTCAAGATCAATACTTAGTAATTTTTAGTAATTAATATTTTGTTAACTATTGTGAAATGGTAAAGGACTTTTCGACTTAGTTTAGTCCACTCTCTCTATACAAAAGCGATTGGCTAAAACTTACAACTTGTGTCTCACTTTAAGTTACAAACGTGTAGCACTAGCTCAATCCTAGAAAATAAACCTGTGATATTTATAGTTTATAGATGTATTTGGATGTTAGTCCTTTTCATTTATACACTAATAAAACTTGATGAGATTTGAAGTGAGCTGAAGTAAACTATTTTTATACTTAGATTAATCGTTACTACTTGTTTACTTTAATAAATATATATAATAAAAAAGTAATAATATATATATAATATATGAATATATTATCACATATCAATCTCACTTATCAGAATGCAAAAGGAACATGCATTCAACTGTTAGTTGTTATGACACAAGTGAGAATTATCTGAAAATCGATGTAAATGGAAAGCAACTATTATTATGCTTATTATCTTTTATTGAGGTGCATTTTATTTTGTTGTATTTAAAATTTATATTTGACATTTTTGTATGTCTACAAATCACACACACGTAAAAAATATATTATTAAAGGTAATAAATTTTAAATTTATTTCTATAAATGTACGCGATTATTGTAACATTAGATGATATATTGCAAAAGAGAGTTGCCAATGAAAGATGATAATCAGAGAGATATATATATATAGTTTATTTTTTATATACATAAGAAAAACAAGAATGGCCGCGTTTAGCAGAAAAATTGTTCGGCAGAACAATATTTACGAAAGGATGATCAAGTAGTACGCACGATTCCGCCTAAATATATTTAGTACTTATCCTCACTAATTCGAAAAATTGGATAAGTGATATGACGTAATATTTTAAGTATTTGCAAGAAATTTGTATCAAAAATTTCTCATGCGCCTTCTGTACTATTAATAAAAGACGGTTTCTGTTTTTCCGATGTGAAATCGATCACAAAATGAAGCAAAGTCTTGGTTTCACCGCGTTATTATTTGCGAATCTTACACATGTTTTTTTTTTTACGCTGATTAGATTATACTCTTCTAGATTTAGATTTAGAGAGAAATAGTTCTATCTTAGCGAAGAAAATTTCCAATAGTTACAAAATAAATATTATTATTCTCCCGAATACCGACATTTATTTTGCAATTGTTGGAAATTTTTATTGCTGAGATGTAACTATTCCTCAAGATATTTTAAGGCTTTCTTAAGTTTATTTTGCTTTAGATGCTTTGTTGTAACTAATAATAATAGAGCATCTTAGATCAATTTAAAGAGGAAGATCAATTTAAAAGATCAATTTAAAAAGGTCTTAAATAAGATCTGAGTGTGAATACGAACATAAAAGTAATCCGATCAGCACAAAGCGCTTACTAAACACTGACTTCTATTGAGCGTGACCGTTGAATTACAGTACAATATATAGCAGTTATTTTATCTCATTTTTTTCATTATTATAGCCGGATTTCTCTCAAAACCACAAGGATGTTTTATCGCTTCCGAAATAATTTTAATGCTAGATTAATCAAATAATTCTCAAGTGTTTATTAAGATAAAAACAGTCGAAAATTTATTTACTATTTGCAATTGTCTAAATTATTTAATTGCAAAATTTATAAATTCTCTTATATATACATATATCATAACATACGTATTTAATATACGCATATGGATAACAAACAATTAAAGGACGAGAGAAATGTATATATATTATTTATTCGAAAAATATATAATTTTTTGTTACTTTGAACTCAAAGTATAATATAAAATACATATATGAAATCGAAAATCTCTCGTTATATAATTTCGCACAATATATATGTCTGATAAAATCGTTCGTCACATTTAATTTTGTTTCGAGACACAGAAAACTTTAAAAGATTGATTGATGTGGATCATTACATAATATAATTTATGTGATATATATGATTGTAAATGATCACGTGTTAATTGTTATAACACAATACACGATATGTTGCATTGTATTAAGATTTCTTCAATTTATACGAGAAGAAACACACGAGAATGCAAGAAAAATCATATTAATTGATTCGAAGCGAAATTATCTTTTTTTTTAATTATTCTTTACAGAGGAAGATCCAGGATGTACACGAATCTCGCAAAATTTGAAAAATTTGATATTAAGATGTAGAGTTTGATATTGTGAAACGTAATATTTAATTGTCAATGGATCAAAGGATTGAAATTACAAAATTTTAAAATAGTTAATTTGAAATAGTCACACGCGTAATAAATATTATAGTAAACGGCCAGTCATTTTTGCATATTTGAGACCGACTAGGTGCAAATATCTTATTTTTATTATTTCCCTTAATGTTTCTTTTTGTTTTCATAATTTATAATATGATGATTCTGCAAATATTAAAAAAAATTAATTTTCTAGTAAGAATTATGTCATAAAAAATAATGAAGAATCTTCGTCATAAAAAAATAGAAGTAAAATAGAAGACAAATTATTTAAAAATGTACATTAGTCTTTTTATAATAAAATATGTACTGTTTAATTTAATGAAAATTATAAATTTTTATGTAATAATAATGTTTATAATTTTCACAAAAATCAATTTTTTTTAAATATCTTCTAATTTTCATAACATAAATTATGAAAATGCCAAAATAATAGACATTGAGGAAAATGATAAAATAAAATATCTAGCTTAGCTGATTTTAAACGCAAAAACTGGCTGTTTACTATAATATCCGTCATGTGCGATCATTTTAAATTTAAAAATTTTGTAAGTTCAATTCTTTAACTCATTGGTATTTAAATGTTACGTATATTTTACGATGTCAAACTCTTTATTTTAATACATATCAAATTTTTCAAATCCGCGAGATATATACCTGAGTCTCCGTTTGTTAGTAGATCAAGTTTTAAGGATAGGAGGAGAATTTTATTTTAAAATAATCATTATATAAATTGTAGGGTTTTTCTCAAAATATCTTATAACAAATCATGGCACAAATACCTGCTTTATCACTCGTAAATTCACGTTCTTTTGTGTTTATCACAAATCTTTATTTTTCCCGTGTCAAGTATTTCCTCCAGTCATCATGACACAAATATAACACAATGACGATGTCATTATTATTATGTCTTTTTTATCATATAAAATTAGTATTTATGATGTGTAAATTTTTTTCTTCAGAATGCGATTATTGCATGTTCTTTTTTTCGCTCACATATTAGTACGCCACGCTCGCACACCGTGTTTACACGCAAGAAAAATTAAATCAGTTAATGAAATACCTCAATGGAGAACAAATTTCGTTGCATTTCGTCGCATTTCGATTTTTTATCCAGAATGAAAGGGCGTTACGCACTAATTGAACTTCGATCTGCACTGCAGCAAAATCGTCGTGGGAATAGGCGTGTTGTTCTTTCAAGGCAAGCTCATCAAATAATTACAACGAGTACCCCGCGCGTGTATTCGTGTATATGAGAGATGCGCGGATAAAACTATTACACATCATTATACACTATGTAGGCGTGTATCCTGTCACCGGAATCATTGAATTACCGGCCACTACAGGAAATATCAGCAACAAAATTGTTACATTATCAATTATTGACAAATTATTGCTATTGTAAGGAAATAACCCCCTATGAATAATCTCTGAAAGTTATTTTGCCGATTTTGGAAAGAATTATCGTCAAACTTAATATGATATACGCGTCACGATATGTATTAGTCACCCTAGTAAGCTGTAGCCACTCCGTTCCACTACCCGTATCGATTCTCTCGTTGAGGACCGACAGTTCATGACGAATTCGGGAGCAGAACACTTCAGTTGGAATAATATGAGAATCTACAGTCGGGAACGAATGTCTCTTCCCCGAGCATTATCTCGCGACTAGTAGAAATGATTTAGGCTGATGTGGTTAGAGTCTGAACCAAGGTATATCACCCCTCCGCTGCTATGAATGTGCGCTCCACAATGAAATATATTTCCGACGCATGCGTAAGGCCGATACCAATAGTAATGAAGATGAAGTGACAAAAAGTGTTGTCACTTTTTCCTCTGCGAGGAAATTCGTAAAGATAACTCGATGATAAATATCGTCATGATTTATAATTGCAGATTGCCGATGCATCCGTTGAGAGATACATAGACGTTCACCCGTCACAAAACGACTTTTATTGTCAGTTAAAATTGTACAATAATGTAATACTGCTAAATCTCGCACGTGTCTACGTCATAATTGTATCGTATATTGCAGCTAATATCTTGGAAAACTACATGGATGCGAGATCATTATTTGTTATTTCACAATTAAGTATACATGATAATGCGAAATGTGCTGTTTGTTTGGCAACATTAGTCGACGGGTGTAATGTTCAACTTCTTCGCCTCCTGCAAAAGTTTTTCTATCATGGCATGCCATTCCTCAGGGCGGTTCTCGGTATACCATACGACTATCTTTTCCACATTCTTTTTTTGAGTTTCTGTACATTTTCGACATTTTGTTACAAACGCTTCAGCGGCATGCTCTGCAAAATAGAAAATCTCAGATATTTTTATTGATATACATACAGAATGTCTTGAAATTCACGAATCAAAATATCACAGCAAGAAAGTTTTTGAAATAAATTAAATAAAAAAGTTAATGTATACATTTTTATTTCAAGTAGTAGGATTTGAGATAAACCTTTATTATTATTTTTATTTCATAAACTGTCAACGCTCAAAATAAAAATTTACAAATAACTTTTTTACTTACAAAAACTTTTTAAAACTTTCTTATTGTTTATTATATTTTGATTTGCGAATTTCCGGATACTCTACATATATTTTCTGAAAATCATGCAAAATAATAGTAATTTCCTACTATATAAACATTCTTTTGTCGTAATATTTTGTTATAATAATTATATTATATTATTATAATCTATTCCAAATCTTTTAGTAGATGTTTTGAGAAAATAAAAAATGTATTGAAAAATATTTCTATATGCATACAAACAATTAAAATAAATGTTATTAATTAAATTAGAGATTATCCGTCTTAATCTTAATAATATTTTTGTTATATTCTTTACACAGTGTTAAAATATACCTAGATATATAGGTATAAGTACTTAAATCGAGATTTTTCTACATTTAAATAGTACTATGTACGATATGAAATTTTCATGAAAGTAAGTAAAGGATTAAATAAAAAATAAATATATTTTTGTCCACATTATGTAATAATAATGTCATTAGAATATTAATACTTTTAATACAATTTTTTTATTACTAAATAAAAGTTGTATTATCGTTTACAAAATTAAATTCATACAATAATAAAATATCATACGTTTGAAGAATTTCTGATCTTCTGTCATGCACGGGCCAGTATCCATGAAGCAATTGTAATACTGATTTCGAAGTTCATCATTCGGCAAGATATCATCAGGATTGATGTGATCCCACTCGTCTGAATACAACTCTTCGGCAACAACAGCCGCCAAAACGGCCAGGATGGCCAATAACCAGAAATTCGATCTATCCATAATTTTATCACTGTTAGAAATTCGTGCCTCACGAAACTGAGTATTTTATTCAGCTGGTTACATCTTTTATAGTTTACACTTACCCTTGACCGTTTCTTACGTAAATACTACTTTAAGTAAATAGTCGTTATACGTCAAATCAGTTGTAATCACATGTGTTTCAGGCAGATAGAATGGATAGAGAAGGATTAATCTAGGAAGAATTAATTGATAAGTTTTCACAAAACACGAGACATTACACGAGTATTCAATTATTTTGCTCCTAAGATGGTCATTACAGTAGCTTGCAAATTCGATGTTGGTTTAGCTGTCTCCTGGAAGTTAAGAATCCTCAACAAGCTGCAATAAAAATTGTTAGTTTTACGCTGCTCAAATACTGTAATACAGTTTGTCCTAGCTTGTGACAATGCCACGTGTAATCGTACCTTTTATTCTTGCGTTGGAATCAGTATTCGAGAACAATGTAGAACGAGTGTATTTTCTGTATAATTTGTCGTCTGCGAGTCATAAGTGGTTTCCTTTAACGAGACATAATTAATAATCAGGAAATTATGAATTATCCTGGGATATGTTTTTTTTAATTTCAGACATGATCTATGATATGGTAAATTCAAATAGATGCGTCTAAAAAATTTCTAATAATTTTAGAACTTTGGAGAAAATTTTTAAAAATGGAAATCATGTCTCAATACCTCGTATCAGAAATATATTCAAAAAATTTCTTTGAATAATATATGTATTATGTTATTGTATCTTACTAAAAATATATATTTATAAAAATATATATTTATGAAATATATACGTTATTATATTATATTTCTTACAGAACGAAATATTGTAATATTTTGATAGTGCGCAATATTACAAAAATTGCAGTAATATTAAAATTGTAATATTTTATTGGAAATATTATACCAATATTGCAAAATATTGTAATTTTAATATTTTATGGAAAATATTGCAATATATTGTTATAATATTACAAATTAATAAATAAATACGCAATCTTGCCATGAGAAGGGTACACTTTTTATAAGGAGAAACATTTAGAAGTTCTACAATAAAAGATATGCAAATTGAATTAGCGAATAGAAATTCCCAATTTTCTTTGAACGAGATATCTACTACACAGTAGATATCTCATTCGGAGAGTGTGTCACATAACATCTTTACGATATGAAAGTTCACGATATCAAATATATGTTCTATGGAATAATTATGTATAATTGTATAATTATGTATGCTAACGACACCAATTATTATTATATAATAATATTTGTTACATACAGGATAATCAAATACAGGATAATTGTACGTCTATCATTAGGAACCATGTAATAATTATTATAATACTATCATTATCTTTAGCAGTTTTCTGAAACGACATATCTAGAACAAACTCATCGAAAATTGGAAGCTAATTTCTCCGAAGAAAATTTTTTTTAGAATTTTTTATATAATTTGTCAGAATTTTTATATCTCAGATAGCGAGCTATATACTATCATACTATTTGTAATAATTTTGACATCAAAATAACGACAATAATATTTTGTTACTAACTTGCTTAACTGGAATAAATTTCATAATTTTTCAGTATTTCTATATATTTAAAAAAAATTTTTCGAATCAAATTTTTTTTACAAATGGGAACATTTTTTTTAGTAATGCTGAAAAAGTCTACATTTTCTGAAATTCTTTAAACATGTAAATTTTTAAATATATTCTAGAATTTATAAAATCTGAAGAAATTTATAAAGCATTTTTCAGAAATCTTTCTAAATTGTATGAAATTTTAATAAAATTCTCTATATTTATAAAATATGATAAATTTCTTAAAAGTATTATGAAGTATTTTATTTCTTAAAAGTATTATTTGAATTTTTCCCTTCTTTTGTTATAATTTTTACAAAGCAATATCATTGTTGGATCTTTGTCATTGATATGAGCATTTCAATTCGTGCTCTGGTGAAAATTAAGGAATCGAGTATAAGGAAAGAGTGATGAAGAAATGTAAACAAAGCTTCTAAAAGAGAAAAATTGAACACAATGAAACATAAAAGAAATGTAAAAGCCTCCTAAAAAGAAAGATCTGATTAATTCTGATAATTATTCTGATAATTATTAATTGCATTTATGTATAGGTATATTCATTATTGCGTTCGTACGTGCGTCACAGATCTATATTAATTATGCAAGAACAAAAAATGAAATCATTGAATCTGTTCGCGTTGTTTGAAATCTTTAAATCATTTTTTAACTTAAAATGAAATAGATATATATTTGGGCGATGAAAAGAGAAAAAGCGAAAATACTATAAGAGCAAAAAAAAAAATTTACAGTAATCCGGGTAATCCGTATATTTTCATTATTTCCCCAAGGAGTCTAATTTAAAAAGAAAATGGGAGATTGCTTTGAGAATGAGCAAATGTATGCGCGTTTGTTCAAAATATTTTGCATCTCAAAACTACCTTCAGGAGGCAAATTAACAAAATTTCTAAATTTTGTAAGTTTTAAAATAAAAATAAACAAGAGTAATGAAGGGCTTAAAACATTTGATTGATCAATCAGAAGAAAGAATGTTACGAATTGATCATCAAAGAAGAATGCTTCAAAATATTTGTAGCATCATGTAGACTGGATGATCCAAAAGAATACGCCAATAACAGCGAGCTCACTCAACTGTTGAGTCCGCTGAACACAGCCAGTGTTTAATTTCTAATTTTCAATATGGCGTCGATCATACAACGCACTTTTTTGCGACCATATCTTGTTTCAGAAATCCTGAAACAAGATAAAAATTAAAAATTATAAAAGTAAAGTCCTGCGTACAATAGAAGAAATAAGGAATTAAGAATAAAGAATAACGATTCTAACCCATCGGAAAACGGATATATCGCAATCATTTATATGTATACATAATTAATCTTTATAAGGAGAACTCACGCAACAATTATGCGTGACTTGTGACTTCATAATCCCCGATTTGCGGGGATTTCGCGACGCGAGAGTTGGCGCACCTGCGCGACCGCTACTTGAAAGCAGTCAACGATCGCGCTGCATTGTGGCGATCGAATGGCCGCTTCGTCTGATGTCTGTCTGTTCTGTTCTTCTGCAATTAGTTTTACTTTATTCGGTGGTCTTCACGAGCGGTGCCTCTGGTTAAACGATCCGGTAAGCCAAACAATAGTTATCCGATCAGACAACAACGCTCGAGATAACCTATAATTTGCGGATTCGCTGCGCGAATGTACCACCGAGGCGCACCTCGCACGCCCGGTGAGATTTGTTTTTCATTAAATAACCAAGTAGCGGCTCCGCGGAGTACAGCCGGAATTCGCGAGCGCAATTCTTGGAGCACGTGTATAGGGTGTGTCGAGCGAATCGTCCAGCTGGCGAACGACAAGTGTTACAGATGTATAATTACTCGTCGAGATATTATCTATTAACATGTGAGACAGTGACGTTCTCATCACTGTACCTCTCATCACTTTTTGTACAATTAATGGAAGAATAAATATCTTTCGAAATCAATATTTGTTGATGTAAAGTTCTATGATTTGGAATAAATGTTCTGAACATGTGAGTATTCGTGAAATCTTGACAGTAAAGTACAATTGTACATGTAGAGTTTGTCAATTTCATTTTCTTAAGAACTCGAGCTTCTTTCATTTTTGCATCAAAATTTTTCTTTTGGTTGTGCCATGGATTTATTTTATTAACACATATATTCGAAAATACA
>NW_012130138.1:893618-894806 GCF_000143395.1 Atta cephalotes
TATATATATATATATATATATATATATATATATATATATAAAAAACGTATTATATGTAAAATATATATATGCGTATATATAATATTATATTATTATTACAAAAAAATTGTGTTTTAAAGAATAAAATTAATTTCTGGTGATTTAAAAGAGATTTGTTTTCTAGTATAAACATATTGAAAAATAATTATGAAATTATGTTTCATATAAAAAGATTATTAGTATTTAATTTTTGCATATTTTATAAATTTTTTATTGTAATTATAATATCGATTATGTTTAATAGCATTTAAAGAAAATATATAATATAGTAATTAAAGTATATGAAAAATTACTTTGCTTATATCTAAAATATATGTTGGAGTATATATTGATTTAATTATCTCATTTAATTTTTTTATTGTTTATTCTTTCGTCATTAATATACTTGCACTTTATTATCAATGTCTCTGATATTAAATGAAAACAATATTGAGCAAGTTCAATTATATAATCATAAAGACTGCAACAATTAAGGAGTACAGAAAATTGAATTATTACAATTTATTAGTAAAATAATTATATATCCAAGTATATCACATTATTAATTATTATTAAATAGAAAATATAAAATTGAGCATTATTATTTATATATAAATAAATGGAAAGAAAACTGTACTTGTTTAAAATTGAATGATGTATATATTTATCTTACTTTCTTGTACTATAATAAAATGTTAAATCATAATTTTATTATAATTTATAATTGTTTTTTATTCAATGCTGTTATTCTTTTCAAATTATTATAGATTAGTAACATAGCAACAATACTAACATTAATAAACGTAATATTGAAATGGAAAAAAGTGCTGATGGATTGCTGTTTCGCGTTGAGAGAAATAATGGTGCCGATGAAGTAGCTATGGACATTGTTGATGAAAGAGTAGCTATTTTAGATGCAGGTGCACAATATGGGAAAGTAATAGATCGAAAGATTCGTGAATTAAATGTTCATAGCGAAATTCTGGCACTTGATACACCTGCATTTACTCTTCAGGAAAAAGGATATAAGTAAGATATACATGTTTAATATTATTATCTAATTATCATAACTGCATATACAAATAAGATTAATTTGAATTAAATTATAATTGTAATTTATATATATATATATATATATATATATATATATATGTGTATATATATATATAT
>NW_012130138.1:894826-898139 GCF_000143395.1 Atta cephalotes
AAGGTAAAGTTAAGTTAACTAACTAGTTTAAGTTTAATTTAATTTAATTATTAATTAATTACTACTAACTACGTCATATANATAANATATATATAATATATATATTATATATATATATATATATATATATATATATATATGTGTTATATATATATATATGTACATGTATATATATTATTATTACTTTAATCTTTTCAGAGCTATTATAATTTCTGGTGGTCCTAGTTCAGTATATGTGGAAGATGCACCCAGATATGATGCTGATATCTTCCGAATAGGAATTCCTGTATTAGGTATTTGTTATGGGATGCAGATGATGAATAAGGAGTTCGGTGGTAGTGTAACCAGGAGAGAAATTCGAGAGGATGGCCAGTTTCCTGTTGAAGTTGATACCAAGTGCCTGTTATTTAAGTATGTAAATTATGTTGAAACTATCAAATGATTTTAAATTAGTATTTATTTGTCTATGAACTATAAAAACCTTATGAAAAACATTTTTTATAATTAAAAAAAATGTAATAAAAGATGAATTATTTGTATTAGGGGCTTGGAAAAAGAGCAAATGGTACTATTAAGCCATGGAGATAGCATAGATAGGGTAGCCGACTGCTTTCGTACTACTGCCAGATCGTCAAGCTTTGTAACAGGTATAGCGAGTGATAAAATGAATTTATATGGCGTGCAATTTCATCCGGAAGTGGATTTAACGCCTAATGGAAAATCTATGCTACATAACTTTTTATTCGGTATCGCTGGCCTTACGGGTAATTATACAATTCGCGATCGAGAGGCACAGTGTATCCAATACATCAGAAATACTGTAGGCGACAAAAAAGTTTTGGTATGTAATTAATAAATATTCTAACTCAAAATAAGATTCGAGCTCTTAAAATAACGTTGCAATTTTGTAGATAACAAGAGAAGTATTTCATTTAAATTTATGTAAATTGTTACAGTTATTAGTGAGTGGTGGTGTGGACTCAACAGTGTGTGCAGCTTTGTTACAAAAAGCTTTAAGTAAGGAGCAAGTTATAGCTCTACACATTAATAACGGCTTCATGCGTAAAGGAGAAACGCAATTCGTGGAACAAAGTCTAGCCCAATTGTGCGTCACGTTAAGAGTAGTAAACGCTGGTCGTTATTTTATGCAGGGAACAACGACGGTCCCATTGGACAATGTCGGACCTGTAATGAACGCCAATATTACGAATAATAAAGGAATGTGTGGTACAGCGAGTAGTCCGAGAACCAGGTTAACCAAGATGTTATGCGAAACTACTAATCCAGAGGAAAAGCGAAAAATTATAGGTGATGTTTTTATGAGAGTCGCAAATGAAGCGATGGCGGAAATGGGATTGAAGCCAGAGGACATTTTTCTTGGGCAAGGCACTCTCAGGCCTGATTTAATAGAAAGTGCAAGCGCCTCAGTCAGTGGTAAATCTCTATTTTGTGAATTTTTTTATAATCCTATGTTTTCATATTGCAAAAATATGAATTTTTTTATTCATTATTAGGTAAAGCGGATGCTATAAAGACGCATCATAACGACAGCGAACTTGTGAGAATATTACGAACACAAGGATATGTAGTTGAACCATTAAAAGATTTTCATAAAGACGAGGTAAGACAGTTAGGATGTGATCTCGGATTACCGGCGGCGCTTGTGGCGCGTCATCCATTCCCAGGTCCTGGACTTGCAGTACGAATCCTTTGCGCGGATGAGCCTTACATAGAGAAGGACTTTTCCGAAACACAGGTATTACAAATGTAAAATGAAAAAAAATAAAAATTTCACAATTGTCTCTTCAATGGGCCGTTAATATAAATTGTACTTGTTCCAGGTTATAGTAAAAATAATGGCCGAATATGAACAGATGCTTCAGAAAAAACATGCGTTATTAAATCGCGTGGAAGGCGCGACGAGCGAAATTGAACGCCAGCAACTCCGCAGGGTTTCGAGTCATCGTCATATCGCGGCGACTCTTTTGCCTATTCGTAGCGTAGGAGTTCAGGTATTTGAAAATTATATCACACAAAAGCCCTTAATATCGAAATATTTGATTTTTAATTTTCATCAGGTATTGAAATATTTTCGAATTTTTACTTGTATAGGGTGATCGAAGAAGTTACAGCTATGTAGTAGGTTTATCGTGTGAGGAGACTGTATCCGAAGGTGTGGAGTGGGAGGATATGTTATTCCTTGCGAAACTAATTCCACGCGTGTGTCACAATGTAAATCGTGTGTGTTACATCTTTGGACCGCAGCTTCATCATCCAATTCAAGATATCACGCCTACGTATCTCACTTCGAATGTGATAGCGACGTTACGACAGGCGGACCACTTAGCTAATCAAGTATTGGCTTCTAATGGTTGTATGGGAACTATTAGTCAGATGCCCGTTGTTTTAATACCGATACATTTTGACCGCGACACGGCATGTCGAACATTATCATGCCAACGTTCCGTCGTGCTTAGGCCGTTCTGTACTAATGATTTCATGACTGGCATGCCCGCCGTTCCTGGCAAAGATTTGCCAATACATGTAAGTTCATCTTTTCATATTTATATATACCACATATAATTATTGTATAGGATGTCTCAAAAAGGATGGGATATCTGAATATCTTGAAAAATATAAATTTTACAGAAAAATGTTTCAGTCAAAAGTTGTAGGTTCAAAAAGATTTATTTACTAATCTTATCAGTTTGACCTTGAGTGATGTCGTCAAAGTCAGGTCAAGGTCACATCGATTTTGTGTAAATGGCGCACTCTATTTTTGATTCCAGAATCTAAGCTAGTATCAAGAACTTTTCAAAACACTACAAGACCTTGATTGACGACGTCATCCAAAGTCTCATAAGATCAATAAATCTTTTTGAATACCCTACCCTACTTTTGTCTGAAACACTTTTTTGTAAAACTTATATTTTCCGAGATATTTAGGTGTCCCGACCTTTTTGGGACACTCTATATATATGCATACACGTACTTAATCATTTAATATATTAAGGATAATTGTATAATTTAATTTGTTTCATAGGTGGTGAAAAAGATGGTAACTGAAATATCCACGGTGCCCGGAATTTCACGCGTTTTATATGACCTAACGTCTAAACCTCCGGGAACAACTGAATGGGAGTAGTAAACGCTCATCTAACCCCTTTCTATTTTTTCACCATCCCTGCGCGCGTAACGATTACAAAGCGAAAAAATATATTTAAAAAAAGTGTGTGTGTGTGTATATATATATATATATATATATATATATATGTGTGTATATATATATATATATATATATATATATATATAT
>NW_012130138.1:899442-911617 GCF_000143395.1 Atta cephalotes
TATATATATATATATATATATATATATATATGTGTGTGTATATATATATATATATATATATATATATATATATAAATATTACAAAAGAAATACACGAATTCGAAGTTGATTTCTCACTAATTTATACAAGACCGAACAAACTTTTCCAAAGGCATACCTTAAACGAGTCGTGTATTATTAGCTTCTCTAGATAAAGAACGGTATTGCGTTCAATTGAAATTAAAGATACACATTTGCTTGTAAATAGATTTCTTATATTACACACTCATTAGTAGAAATTTAATTTATTAAATTTATGAATTTCGAATTCAATTATCGTTATTACATCTCGGATCATTACATCTGATCAACGGTACCATTATATTGTTGTTGTATTCGATCTGCATATAACGTTGAACATGTTTCACGGTTCTTCTATATGTTTTATGCCAAATGCAGTTCCCAGTTTTCGTTGTACATCTAAAAAAAAAAACAGATAGATAGATAAGTATACGTTTAATGTATCATATGCCGAATATTTTTATTTATCGATCATGAGCGAGTAAAGCGATATCTGTTTCTTAAAATCTGCATCGTTGTATTATTTATTATCCATTTGTTACGAAGTGAAAAGCATCTATTATAACAAATATTTTAAAGATAGATTACCTGTACATGGTTTTCAACAGGATATGTAAATCTTCGATACGTTTCTTTTCTGGAAGTATGCTAAGAAACGTCGCTAGCGACAGGAAGTCTACTTCATTCACGACATTAGATTTAGTAACCCATGTTTGTATTTGCAGTTTTATCTATAAAAATATCATTTACTTTAGTTGAGGCCAAAAAATATCTTTACATAATATATGTAATTTTTTAAATTATTCGCATATGTATATTATTATATATTATTTGATAAAAATATTATGTAAAGACAAAAGAAGAAAAAAAAGAGAAAGACAACAAATTTTTCATTCCAAACTATGCTTATCGAAAAAGAGAAATTTTATTTGATTTTCTGTTAAAGATTAGATAAAGTTTCAAGTGCATTATATGTACAAATTTTAATGATAATTAATAGGGCATTTCAAATTCTGCTAAATTAATTCAATTTTTTTTCCTGTCCATTTTACTTATTTAATATAGTATATGAAAAGTTGAAAGTTTTTTTATTAATATTTATTTCGACATTCACGTACAAAGTATGTTAACAATTCATATCATATTTGTGTTGAAACTAGACTTAAGTTTTCTCAAAGTCATGTTCTGAACGTACAATAAGGATAAATTTGAAACTACTGAAAATACTGAAATATAAAATTACGCGCAACATACTGTGATAAGCTAATAATTATCATGAAATATTGCTAACACTTTTTTTTATCATCAGACTTGTATCTTCCATAACTTTACTCGTTACTGTGCCAATGTCACAGTTACCATGTAATGTTCGGCATGATAGTCATGACGTTAACATATATTTTACAACTGCTAATTCTATACAGATCGGGGGATCTGAACACCAATGCATTAAATATTCACAGATAAGACATCACATCTTAACAAATAGAATTCACCAGTTTTTGTAAAAATGATCTGATAAATATATACGTATAGGGGAAAAAATAGGTATCTCTGATGCATCTAATATGTCAATATTATGGCAATAACAAGTAAATAATTTGTATTGTTAAGAAATAATTTTATACAATATTTAATATTGATTGGAATTGCGACAGTTACGTGCACCAGATCTCAAAAATAGAATGCTAGAACTCAGTTCCTATTTAATAATTTGTCTTAATAAAATAATTTATGTGGTACCTGTTGTAATGGAAGGGTGAAGAGATGATTCACAAGATTAATCAACATTTCCTGATGTTTATCTACGTTCTCATTGTTATGTAAAATACTTAAATTCTGTAAAATAAAGGTATCGGCTTTATCTATCGTAACATTATTGTATGAACTATCAATATGATTAATTTGATTCGATGTAGATGTTGCTTCGGCAGCATCTTTTTCATGCATTGCATTCTTTTGTAGTATACGTTTGGCTTCATCTATACAAGTGTTATTTACATTAAATATTGCATTCTCTTTATTTCTATGATTATCATTGATCTTTGAAGACGCATCCGTTTCTTTCAATCGCTTACTATCGCTTTTTTTATTTATTTCTTTTAAATTAACTTTATTCGCTTCTCTTTTCATATCACAATACATCTGCACATCGCGTTGCACATCGGGATGCAAATCATTTTTCATTAAAGCTGATAAAACATCCGGATCAACTTGCGAACAATTCTGTACATTTAAAGTTTCTTCGACATGCAAAACTTCATTTACCCGATGTGTATTCGCGATATTTATACTAGCTTGTTTCTTATTTCTTTTATATTCGTCAAGTATCTCATTTCTTATATCTGCGGGCAATTCAATTAACACGGACATATCGATATCTTGTATTCGTGGTATATCATATTTCGATGATCTTCCGCTATTCGGTTTTACTTGTTTAAAGAAATTCTCTTGAGACGTCTGCTTTTGCATTGCTTTCTTATTGGATTTTCCAAATAAATCTTTCACTTTAGTAATATTTTCATTTATCTTAGGATTGTGTAACTTTTTATTCTTTGGTTTAGTTGCTATCACCGATGATTCGACTGGAATTGTTATACCGGTTGATTCAGAAGATTCTACTGATTCCAACGGCAAATTATTAATTTCTATATCACAATTTTCTTTTATTGCTTCTCTTGATAGTTTTGTTGAAGGCACTTTAGAGCAATCCGGTTTAGATTTCTCGATTGAGACACAATCATCTCCCAACATTTTATCACACTGCTGTATTTTTTCGTTTTATTGAAGAAGTTGATTAAATTACTTTTAACTTGCTTAGTCTTGCATATTTCTAATCTGGATATTTGTATTCCAATCCCTCTCATATCTTCGGGTATTAAATGCAACTGATTCCAAATACTTATAACTTCCCTAGATCATAAAAACATATACTTACTTTAGCAAAAATATATATTTAAAAAAAGTATAAAATATATACAAGGATAGATCAATAGTAAGAACTTACTTTTTGATGATACTAACATCGTCAACAGCTGCTATAAGATTTTTTGATTTTGTTATATAATTGCAAAGACCATGACCCATGAACTTCGCGGTTTCCTTGGGTGCTTCTTCAGCTCTGATCATCAATTTTAGCGTGATACATCTACCTTTTGCACGAGCTGCTGTCAATCGATTACACACCTCCACAGATAATTCACTCAAAAAATCGATAGCATCGCCATTATTCTGAAATCTTATGCCATAATTAACTTCCGCCGATACAGATTTTCTAACATATTCCAGATTCAGCTTTGTGTCGTCTAATCCACGGCACATCTTGTATAACTGCTCTCCCAACTTTTTACTAAATTCTTTTTGTAACACTCCCAACGAGATCTTCTGTAAATCTTCGCATATATGCACATTCATTTTATGTAATTTATAAGTCGTTGTTCCACCAACTCCTATGAATAAAAAGAAAAAAAATTAAACGAATTAAATCTTAATTTTAATAAAGATAATGAAATGAAAAAAATTAAAGCCAAGTGTTTATACAGAATACAAATCCAATATATTCGATTAACTGATTTAGATTTTTTTAAAAATATAATTCATCATTACAAAATAATGTAAATGAATGATTGATCGCTCAAAAGTACCTGGTAAATCTCTTATATTAAAAGTTTGAATATATGTTTCTGTATTCTTATCGTTGAGATAAAACTGATTATCAGGTTTAGCTTTTCGTGTCGCCAATCTCGCTTGTAACTTGTTATTACCAAATCCCGTAGATACCGGGCAATCTGTTTTTTGCTTTATTTCATTCCTAATGATAGTAGCGAATTCTAATGGTGAAAGTCCAGATGCTTCAAGAATTTTTGTGCAATCAACGTACATTTCGTCACAGCTTACTGCTTCGATATCTAAAGTGTAGGATGCCACGGTGTCATACAGTATATACGAAACTTTTTTGTAACCCTCGAAATCGTACTGAATTGTCTTCAAGTTTGGACACAGTTTCAATGCCTCTCCCAGAAACATACCATTCTTCACGCCAGCCTTTCTCGCTGCGTACGAGCACGAAGCTACTTCTGACATCGATCCAAACTCTTCCTTGCCGTCGTAATTCGCTGAAAACATGTTGCCTTTTGCGTGCGTTACCGCTATCGGTACACTTTGCAATTCCGGTTTATTTCTGATTCCCACCGATACGAAAAAGCAATCCATGTCAATATGCATTATAACAAGTTTTTGCTTATGGTTCACTTTACTTGTAACTTTATCTGTAAAACAAATTGTCTCATCTTCGGATTCTGATTCGCAAGTAACTGAAGTTGATGCATTCTTGGTACTTTTTAATTTTATTAAATGTTCAAGCCCGGAAAAAATTCCGTCGCTTTTATCTCTTAACTCATTCACATAATCTTTAAACATAGTTCCCATGGTAGAAATATAATGCAATCTCGAGTTACTGTAAAACGTTGACAGAAACTCAGCATCCCTTGTAGACTGCGCATTTATTTTTGTATTCGAAGATTGACAAGAATTGTTTGAGTCTTGTTTCAATGCATCATTACACATATCGTGTTTTGGTATTTTTTTATTATTTATATCTGTTTCTTTGCAAACAATGTTTGCTGAAGCTTCAAGCTTCTCAATATTCTGTTTATTGTGTATGATTGAACTAGCATTATCTTTATTTAATTTATATGCCAACTGAGGCTGTAAATTAATACTATTAGAATAAAGTAAATAATTTTGAAAATTCAAAATCTTTCCAGCTGCTATGCTATCAATGATCCATTGTGGTTTGCAGATAGGAATTGGATTCTGACTTTTTTTGTATAACACTATTTTAGAATATGGCAGATTAGACGCTATAATATGAGTCGTGATTTTAGGACGCATATAATGATGATATATTCCTCCATGCATCATCATTAGACGTCTCAACTCATCCGATGTTGGATTTGTATAACCGTTAACAAATATCGCAATTCCTTCGAACAATTTCGATGATTCTTTAAACTCTTTGCTGGCTGTATCGCGAAACTGTTCCTCCAATTTAGCTTTCTTTGCAGCCATATAACCGCCCTGACAAATATTAAAAAATTATAAATACTCATTAAAAGATAATTCAAAAATAGATAAATATAATAATAAAAATTAATAATTTAATATTACATATATATAATATACTCACCCAATCTTCGAAACCATTTTCTCCCCAATCATGATTTCTTTTTTTCTTTGACATAATTATACTAATTTATACAAATTTCTTGATTGATAATTATCATACAATAGATGTATACTAAAATGAAAAGAATTAATAAAAAATTGTTTAATTATGTAAAAGAATAGAACTTTTTAAATTTTAATTAGTTTGTTTCCTCTCTTACTGTGTAAGAGATTAATATGTGTAACAAGAGAATTAATATAGTCTCATATTTTTATATAGCTCTAATTATTTAATTGATATAGACTATAGACATTTAATTATTAATAAATACCTGATTGAATTGATCTTCGTATGAGGGCACAGCCATAAAAAAATATATATATATACATGTATCAAATATATAAAATATATAAAATAAGAACTATAAATATAAAAGAAAAATTATTGACAGCAAAGTGTTTATAACCTTAAAGGCAGAAAACTACACAAATATAACTCCATCTCGAGATTCAAATCGATAATGTTTAATTTATCGCAATTATATTGCATTGATTGTCAATTTGTATAATAATTTACACGATGAAGTGAATTTCATTTTTAAATATTTGTGACATGATAAAAGCGAGTCTATTGTGCTTTGCCGCCAAAAATGTTGTGTGTAATATGCAAGGCTTCCGTCATCTGTCTCACGCTAGTCACGTTGCGGCATGACGAGATATTGATATTAAAATTATACCCGACATTTTTTTAATCAATATTTGATCATCACATTTGCTCTGTTTTATATATATATGCGAATAAATCAAATGTCCCTGAGCTTGATTTCATAATACTTGTTGCATTATTGTATTGTCGTTTTGTTAACAATTTTCATTGCAAAAATTTATAATGTAATAAAGAAATTAATTTCAAGGTACAATAAGGCGAATAGATTTCACAATTTTGAGTTTGTATAAATTTTGATTATGCGATAATTACCGGAAACTAATCATTCTCGTGCCAAATAAACATAACTACGTAGAAATGTAATTTTTTAAAATTATTTTTTATATTATTTATGTCTTATTTTTAATTCTCAGTTTTGTTGATAAAATACTTTGTTTTATCTTACAAAGGAAGTTCAACAAGTGTAAAATAAAAAAATGTGAAATTTTGCATGAATTTAGAATACCTAGGTGAATCTAATTTTCAAATTTTTTTGTAACTAAATTTATTTTACTTAAATTTAATCATATGATAAAGTTGTGTTCTGTAAACATGTTTTTGAGAAATAAACTGAAAACACACTTGCATAAAATAAAATTTTTAATTTAAGAAAAAGAGATTAGCTAGTAGGAGTATTTTACATTTTTCAAAATTTAACATTTTTCAAAAATCTAATCACATCGTTACAAAAGTACTTTCAAAACTATGAAATTTTTGTTGGAAATGTTGTTTCGCATCTCCAATTGTTTCTGAGATTCATTTATAAATAAATCGATCGTAAAAATCGATTTTACTCAAAAGGATGTTACACCTCTAAAATCGAATTTCAGCAGCTAAAATAATTTTTTTCATGATTAGATCCATCTATTTCAAATTTATGCAGTTTCAAATTTTTTTTTATTTTATACTTGCCGAACTTTCCTTGTTAGAAATAAAACGTAGTAAACTTACAATCAAAATATAGTTTTTATTGTTAAATCTTTGTTATTTTAGTACAATATTATTGATACAATGTTATTGTACGATTTTTTTTTGCATTAATATATTTAATACATTTAAACACATTACTTTGAATACACTTTAATGCACACTATTTTAGTTAGTTTAGCACATTATATTTGTTCAACTTTTATATCTAGTAACAATACCGGCTCTCATTATAATTTGAACATCCAAAATATACATCTATTAAAACAAATTTTATATAAAATAACATTGAAAATAACAACTAAATGGCTGAATCAAATGGTATGCCTATACAAGACTAAGTTCGTACCAGACAAACTCTGTATTCATACATATTCACAGAATATAATATATATCTTCCTCTCTCTATAAAATAATAGCAAAATATTTTAATACATTGCATATATATGATTTCATATGGCAGAAAATAAAAAATGCATAAACTATACTTACTCTGAAACGGAAATATATGTTTGTATTCTTCAATTAAAATACGAGGATATACTTTTCAGAAATTAACAATTTTAGAACCGACACATTTCATAAAAGCCGTTATAAAAATCTTGATTACATGATAAATTATGAATTCTATATATATTTATATAAAATGATATTGCAATTGTGTGCGTAATATTCTACAGTATATGTGTGTAAAAAATGAATTTATTATTAAAATAATGCTTTTGAAAATATACGAAAATATACAAAAGCATTGGTAAAGCAAAAAGGAAATAAGATTTTGAAGAATTAAATCATTGATAACTTTTTGCAAGCGCATACAATTGCAATTATTATGCCAAGTATGTTTTATAAGCAGCAGTCATTTGTTCAAGGAAAATGAATGTTAAGACTGTATGAGGCCCTAGACGTGCGTAATATGGAAAGAATCCTTTCCACAATGCAAACAATCCTTCGTTTCTTATAACTTTAGTCAGGACATCAATTGCGCCTGTAAATTCTGGTTTGCCATTTATTGTTTTCATGTTTTGAATTCTGAAAAAAAAAATCATTAAACATGTGAATCACATGTTAATTAAATTTTCAAATGATATCATGAACTTATTGTGTAATACCTTGTTTTAGCTATATCTACAGGCATAGAGGCGGCAGTGGTGACTAAACCAGAAATCATGGAGCTTGCAAAATGTAATACTATATTTTCCTCAAAATACCCTATTTTAAAAGAAAAAAATACAACAATAAAACAAATGTAACCATTGTAATATCATTTATATAATTTTAAAGAATTAAATAACGGTGCAATATGTCTATAAACCTGTATCTAGCAATGCTTGTTTTGCTTGAGAGTATGATGCCAACTGTGCTGCGTTTACAACCATAGCTCTTCCCATAGTAGGAATGGCGCCACGCCATAATGTAAAGAGACCTTCTTCTCTAATTATACGGAATAATGCATCGAACACATTTTTGTAATTGCGTCTATCAGCTGCATTTAAAATATTTTAAATTTTTAAATTCTATAATATGTACGTGGATATGTGTAGTAAACTAGTAACATATACAAAGTAATAATCTTATTGTATGGAAAAATAAAAATTTACCAATAGGTAATCTTCCATCTGCTGTCATCCTAATTAAAGCTACTTCAGCGGGTGTACCTACAAATGCTCCGACACATCCAGCCGCCATACCAAGTACTGCTTTTACAATGAAATTTGGTTGTGTTTCTTTTCTAAATAAGTCAAACATACTTGATACAAATTTACTTCTTATATAATTCTTATATAATTCTTATATAATTGTAAAATCTTACATACAAAGTTAACTTACGAAGAAACTTCCATAAGCCAAGTATATATACCAAGTCTAGTAGTGGTATATGTAGCCTGTCGCATTAAACCGGCAGATAAGCCTGAATATAATGCTAAAACGCCTTCATTTTTCAGAATTGATGATGTAACACTTAACGTCGATGTTTTTGTGCCACTTAATTGCATGCGATTTTTTATTAAATCCAATGGTTGTACAAAACATGTTGCTGCCATACTGTAATTAAATATATATATGTCCTTCATCTCTTAAATCACTATCTCTTAAATAAAAATGTAAATTCCAAATTTATTGGGTAATTTTTAACAGATAATTTATCAGATAATTCTATCTCTTTCTTTTCTTTTTCTTTATTCTACTTTTTCAATCCGAATACAATAAATTTTTCTCACAATTATAATAAATCTGCTTTGACACACTCAAACAAATTAATTAATGAATGTTTTTGTGTAATTATCACAGACTGTATTGTCTTAGTGTATTGCATGCAACTGTGATGAAATTACAATTTTGGTCTAAGCAATTAAATTTTATAATACATAAAAGTTAATATTTAATAAAAGTTAATAATCAGAATATATTTTATGATAAAATTTTATTATTGTATAAATTTAAAGAAGATTAAACCACAATTAATTTATTTTGATTTTCTAAAAATTAAATAATAAAATTATATAATGAATTAAAAAAATTAAATAATAAAAAAAATAAATAATAAAATCAGTTAATTTATAAAATTGAAATAATATGTAAAGTTTAATATAATAAAGATTATATTATATCCAATTTTCTAAATTAAAAATTAAGATTTTAAATTAAGATTTTGGCGCTATTGGTTATAAGAGAAGCTATATTAATTTATCCAGGGTTACACCTCTATTTATAGTATGCAAATAAGATATATATATATTAATATACAAATAAATTGCATCATCATGAAAAATTCAAATTCAACTTTTTTCTTCTATTTTCAATTACTAACAATGTCAGTTATGTAATTCATAAAAGGTAATTTTGATAAAACGTAATCTTGACCTTTGAACTCTGGCTCAATGATTACGAAATTCTTTCATAATTATCAAACAATGTAAACATGTTTTCTAAGATTGTCGCATTTATTCCTAGATGTCACATGTCCAAAATAAACATTAAAAAAGCACACAAACCCAGATGTTCCACCAATAAGAAACTTTACACCGTTTGGTACCGTTTTTTGGCTGGTCATTTTTATTAAATTTGTTGAATATCACGTCTGTATTAATCGTGTTATATCGATTGCACGTATCTTTTTGTATAATTAATCACTCAACATATAAGGAAAACGAAATAATTAAAAAACTGTTTGTTAAAGGACACGCGTCCTGTCAGTTGTACCGCTCATGACACAGAAGAAGTTGGAATGGTCAGAATCACTTAGAGTCATATGTATATTCGTGATCGTCCTTTGGATATTCGTGTCATACGTTATCAGCTGATTCGCAATTTACGAAAATAGCAGAAACGCCACCTTCCTATGGCATTGATACTTCGTATATGTTGAACTTGAATGTTGGATGCTTCATTTCATATGTGAAGTTATACTATAATTAGATACACATAGCGTCATATCTAAATATTCATATATTATGACTGTGTTTGGACACATATATTATTATTTATGAATAATATAATAATTTTTGTAATTTTAAAAATATTGTAAATTATTTATATTCAGTAATTATTAAGTATATTATAACAGATATTATGTTTTCCTAATATTTATTAAATTTTTGAGATTTATTTATTTAAATTTTTGGCGATTCTAAATTTTTAATTGTTTCAATATTTTTCTGATCGGTCGGTAAAGAAGCTGATGACCTTTTTATTGACCTTTTATTGATAGTAGCTAATTAATTATTCATGAAGTTACGTTTTAATCGATTTTGTAAACCGCGAAAATTTAAATTCTTAAAACATCATATTAGAAATCATATTAGAAAAATATAATAAAATAAACATTAACTTAAAATTCCAAGAAGTGTAAGAATTTATGAAATAAGGCAAATATTTCTATAAAACGTAAATATTTAAATTCTTAAAAATTTACACAATATTAGGAGAAAATATTAAGAAAATTAAGAATATTAGGAAATAAGAAATTATAAAATAAATTATAAGAAATTATAAAAAGAAATATTATTCAAAAATTTATTAATTTAAAAACTTTTAAAATTTTAGTTTTACATTAGACTTCAAGCGAAAATTTTAATTCTCATATATATTTTGCTATTGAATAATGTGGAAGCAATATGAGTTATAACTATAAAGTACATAAAATTTCTTTTATTTTAATTTACGTAACAAACTTATACTTAAAAATTATTTTATGATTCTACATTTAATGTTATGTGAGAAACTATAAATTTATAATTCTTTAAATTACATATTATACGTATATATATATATATATATATTATTTGTAAAATTATTTTTATATATATACAAAATAATGAGATTTATGATTGCTGATCTGTTAAAGTATCATGTGATATATTGGATGGTAATAGCTCAGGCTCAGTTAAACCTGTTATCATATGTCCATATGAATCTGAAGTCCTAAAAAAATTAATTTATATTCAATTGACAATTGAAAACACATTTTTAAAATCTTAAATACGTATTAATATACATACATCTCAAATATATGTATATTCAGAATTTCTTAAATAACCTACTGAAAAGTTGCTAATTTTGATGTATCAACGCAGTGATAGAACTATCTAACTTGTATGTACGTATAACTTACACATCTTTTAGAAGATGTAAGACTTGTTTATGTTCTATTCCTTCCAGCCATAAATTCAATAACTCCTCTCGTTTACATCTCAATAATTGTTTGCATGCATTCAGATTCTCCTTTACTGCATGAATCTTTTCTCGCGCTGATGTAACTTTTTCAGAGAGTTCACTGAATATCTAAAAAAATATATAACACAATATATACATACAATAAATTCAAAGTTTCTTGTTAAATTCAAATATACATATTCATATATACCTGCATAACTTCTATAAGATCCTGGTCATGTGATGAAACCAATTCTTCCAGTCGTTGATCACTTCGTTTGTATTCCTTTTCTAACTTGGCTTTCTCAATCTCACGTTGTTCATTTGTTTCACTCGCTGATAAAGCACGGATGACTGAGATCAGCAAACCACTCTATAGTTATACAAGACATATGACACTTTATTCTGATAATTAAAATAAGAGAAGTTTTCTAATTATAAGATTTACTTGCCGTTTCTTTTGTTGGTTTGATCCCTCGCGGTGGTTTGATGGGAGGCGTTATATTCATTTTATAATTGTGAGCGCTACAAAACGAAAAATTGTTACTTAACAATAAAAACTCTATATATATTTTGCTAGAGCAGCATTTGTATAAATTAAATTTTACTTTAGATTTATGAATTTAATTTTTATATTTATTCTTATTTATCAAAAAGACT
>NW_012130138.1:911637-914137 GCF_000143395.1 Atta cephalotes
AAGAACGTAAGGTTCTCTTAGAAGATAGAATAGTGCACAATTGAAAAAAAATTGTTTTATCAGTTACAACTGTGCAGAACTGAATGGGCTTCTTCTCGTATTACAAATTATAAACTTATAAACAGAAGAAAATAACAGAAAGTCGAGTTGCACGCTACGTAGAAGAAATATAAATCACATGATGCACTTTTTATAAAATATAAAATATAATAGAATATGAACGTCAAATATATTTCACCTAAGCACCATTATGTCTTCGAAAAATATAATCTGAATAAAATAAAATAAAAAGAGAAAAAGAAAAATGTTAACATACTACTATATACTTGCAGTAAAGCAAAGAATATTGAATCGTATAAATTATTCAGGAATGTACCCTGTTGATAAAAATAAAATATTGAATTATATGTGTTCGATTATGCTTGTGATAGAAAACAAATATTTCTTTAAAACGATCAAATATATTTCGGAAGAAGAAAGTAAAGCTTTTTCTTGGCTTTACATTTGTGGTAACTGATCGATTGGTGTGGCAAATCGGAAATCTTCCGGGAAGAGCTGGCTTGCATGTGGGTACATCAATTTGTACGATTGTCGAATTGTGACATCTGCAACACCAGCAGTGTCTCCAATCTCCTTCTGTGATCTCTTGTCTTCCGATGCCTATGTAAGATAAAAATGCATGAAAATAAAATAGTGCCTGTTTAATTATAGAATGTAGTGTCACCATAGTTTTGCATACCTGTGATGCCATATAAATTGCCGCAGCAGCGACAGAGATGGGCGATCTTCCAGGTACAATGTCAATTTCCACGGCTTTCCTAGCAATATGTGTGGCAGCCCTCTGTACCATATTGGGAAGGCCAAGATTGGAACAGAATCTGGACATGAAATCACCAGTGGTAATAAGATCCACACTGGTTTCAAGAGCCTTGAGAATCAACTTAAAACATCGACCAATTTCTTTCTTGCTTATCTTGCTGACTGCACAAATCTCTTTAAATGTACGTGGCACTCCTTCCTGTCGACAGGCAATGTACAAACATGCGGAAGCAATTGCATCGTTTGCACGACCTTTCAGATTTTTGCCATCGTGCACTTGCTTGAACAACGTATTGGCTCTGTCCACAATAGTTTTCGGTAAATTGATACGATCTGCCATACCATTAATCTCGCGAAATGCATTAAGTAGAGTTCTATCAGAACTACTCATCTGAAAAAAAATTTTTTTTAGCAATGACTATCATATAAAGTAATAAGAAATTGAATACTAACTGTACGTCGATTTTGATACTTGGCAGTACCAAAGCCATCAAAAGACGCAGCTCCTGTTCCCGGTCCTATCATTGTAGACAAATCTGCACTATTGAGAAGTGGATTCTCTGGACCACCAACACGTGATGGATCCACTCCTGATTTTTCATTGCTGAATGTCCTCCATTCTGAACCTACATCTATTACTCTATTAAGACATAAGAAATGTATGAATGTGTCATTTATTGGAGATTTATCTTTACACTTGCTATCTATGATTGCTTTACCTGTCTCCCACAACTAATCCACATTCTGAACAAATCTGATCTCCTGCCCTATAATCTTCTATAAGTGGGGCATCTGGATGTGCATAACAACAAACTTTGTTTGTAGCATTCCTATAAGAATAAATATTTCACTTTTATAATTCGTACATTTAGCATTACTTAGATAAATCTTACATTCAAACAAATCTATAACAACTTCTGCTAATGTCAACAGACAAATAAAATTCATTCTTTTATTTCTAATTGTTAACGTTATATCGAAGATTAACATAATTTTACAATCGTTAATTTTGATTTAACTATTAAGGTTATATTTGTATTACAGATTAACCTTATGACGATTAATTCCTATGTTAAAGTGTTCCCTAAATAGTAAAACTATATAATTATATACAATCTTAACCTTACTTCAGTTGCGATAATAAGATAAATATTAAACGTGACTCATAACGATTGTTTTCGATGATTAACATTCGAAAGTAATATTCATTTTTCGTGAACGAACTTACCGTGACGAACTTGCCATATTTTCGCATTCGCGGATAAACTGGGATAAACTAACACTGTTCAACACTAACCCAATACCAGAAATTCCGACAGAAAATACATTCAGTACTGGCAATCACTGGCAATGCACTACAAATATGCAAATTTTGCAATGTCTACAATCATGCAAAAGTATAATCATCAGTGTTTAAAGAGCCGTTTACAATGGAAGTAGTAAAGTGTAAACTTGTAAACTATAAAGGATTGTCTTCTATTATGTTAGATTTAGAATAATATAGATTGCCGAACAGATATAAACTGTGTTTCAAAATTCACTGTCAGCGCTGAAAATGTATAATACACGTAACGTAAACTATAGATTTTCAGTGCTGGCAGTGAAATTTGGAACACAGCCATAATATAAAGTTTAAAGGACAGTTCACACTTAATAGGAAAGCAGAAAGCAGAAAAATAGA
>NW_012130138.1:916211-923093 GCF_000143395.1 Atta cephalotes
TATAGTGTGTGTGTGTGTAGTATATATATATATATATATATATATATATATATATATATAAATGTATAGAGTATACATTATATATACGTCAATTTAATTAAATTAAAAAAGTATAAAAATAGATTATTATTCTGTTGGCCCGACTCTAATATCGATAGAACCTTCTCCACCATGATAAGACGGAGAATTCGTTTGTTCCTCAACGTTATCAGGAGTTTTCGGTATTGTCGGAAGTGGTGTATAATTGTTATCAGTGTTTGGAGTTTCTTGGATGATAATGATTGGTTTGTTCCAATGATTTCCATGTTGATGATGATGCCCTGGTGGAACATTATGCCACTGCCACCATGATTCTCTATCAGAATTTTGCGGTGTATGTCGTGTGTTGTCGGAGGCAATAATCATCTACAAAACACGAAATGTAACTTATATATTTGCATTTTATAAAAATATATTAATATACCAATATTTATACAGCATTTGTAATTTTTATGTCGCGATGTTCTTTTTAACTTTAAAATATTTCGAAGGTCGATTCTCAAATGAGATATTTACCGAAACGAATTGAATAAATTCAGTCGACTATTTTTTCGCTCTTTAATTTTTGGACGACTAAAATTTGTACGAAAAAATTTTTTTAATCTTGGGAAATTATTACTGGTATATACATATATGATTATAATTATTCGAAAAGTTTTTCGATACATAAAAGATTGATTCTTTACAAAAATATTTATATTTGAGGATTTCAAAATTGTTGCGATTCTTGTATAAGTACGTACTATGTCATTTGTCCTTGGATTTTGGCATACCCATTCGATGTCAGTAATAAGTTTATTGTTTTGTTGCTCAATTCGTTGTGGATATCTCCATCCGTGGTCAGGATTGTTTCCTCTTTGATTTTGAAAGCCAGGATAAGTCGACCATCCCGGATGAGCTTCAATTTCGATGACTACGAGCAATGCAATAGCGACCAATAGTATCTTCATTTTCTATTGTTTAAAGGATAATAAATCAAATAAATAAAGAAATGACCAATATAATTAAAACTTAGCTTTTGATGTTTAATAATAATTATATATAAATTATATATAAATAAATTATATATAAACTTTTTAGTTATACAAATTTCGTTCCGTTTACGGTCAGTTTTGAAATGCAATCATTAACTGAAAATAATAATGTCACAAATTAAATTGATCATCAATTTAATAATATTGCCAACAAGTAACATTGAAACATTGAAAAAGAATTTATTGCGAAAAATATTATCACGTAGATAATGGATAAATTTTGCACAAATTATGAATTATGTAAACTACACCTTTAACATAAACTTCACAAATGTATAAACTTTAAAAAATTTTTTAATTTGCATCAAGAAGAAAAATTGAAAAATATACAATATTTTTAATTACACAATTTAATCGATAAACAGTCTTTTAAATCCGTAGATTGATCGTAACTTCACTTAAAGACAATAATATTGCTAATAGTATCTGAAGAAGAGCCAGAAGCCAGAAGCCGGTCGACGAGGAAAAACTGCACTTAGCTAATAAGTCGTCATCGCAGCGTCGTTTCCTTATATAGCGATTTATTGACACGCAACCTCCGCTCATCCGGTGACCAATTGAATTCTATTGACACAATCAACTATAGGTGAAATGGAGATTTTGATTCATAAATGACGTCGGCAAATATGACGCATTACATACAATTTGTACGAATAATACGCAAAAAGCGATTTGTATTATTAAAATCGATTAGGATCTTCTTTTCTTCCTTCTCCCTCTCTATTTCATTCTCAAGGCAATTCGTCGTCGTAATACCGGTTTAGAGTTTTGAACAAACCGGTATCGCGAAATTACGCGAATCGCTTCGACGGCTGCCGCTATCATTAAGCAACGAATTACAGGACGCCGTGAGCCGGCGGCCGACGCGGAATTATTGTAATTTATGTCACGGTTCATCGCCATGCCGCCATCGCATATGTACGTATATACATCCAGTATAAAGGTCAATAAATGTCGCACTGGTTACAGTCTTTTTTCCAGCTCTATAAAACAAATTATTTCCTCGCTTCGTGTATTCAATGACTGCGTTCAGTAGAAAAAGTAACTTTGCAATTGTTGTAAAATTCTTTAATATTAATCTTGTCCTTCTCAGACAGATGCAATATTTATAAAATATTTATAAAATTTAATTTAAATATTTTATAAAAATTTTTGTGGTCTTAGAGTGCGCAGATCATAAACATTTATTATAAATATTACGAAATATTTATTATAAATGTTGTAGTGCTACGAAAATACTTAATGAACATTACAATTCAAGTAAAAAATATTTATTAGAAATATTTATTTATATTTATGATAAATATTACGTAAAATGTTTAGTCTATGTATTTTAATAATATTTCGAATAAAACTTTATATAAAATATCTATATAACATTTAAAAAAATGAATATTAATAAATATTTATCATAAATATTCTGTGCTGTCTGAGTTAATTCCTCATTGAATTTAAACAAATTGTATAGATTAATTCAAGAATTTGACAACAGTTGTAAAGCTGCTTTTTTTTATTGAACACAGCCAATGTTTGCGTATTCAATGGAATTGTGGATTTTAGTAAGTAATTTCAAAATAATGTTTTATGATTTAATAAAAAAATATTGGATCTAAAATTTTTTGTGCTCCACAATACATCCAAAGTTTCCTTATACATAAGTCTTTGTCATTAGTAACGCATAATGATTTTAATAAAAACGTTGTTAATCTTAAGGAAATTATAATTTCGTCATATTTGTACTATATGTTCAAGTATAATTCAATGAATTTTTTGCAAAGACACATCTTCAAATAAATAACATATTTCCATTATTGAATTAAAAATTAATTTTATAAAATTATTATATATTTTCTTTCTAATTGACACAATAAAAAAATTTCATATATTTTTTTTTTAAATTATATTTTTTTACGCATAAACATTCAACCTGCATGTCGGCATATCGGATTACAAATCCAACCGTCAGATGGAACCACTAGAATTATCGTAACGAGTCACAAACAATGTTCTTTGACGCGGAGAAAAAATTAAACGTATTATGGAAAAGAAATTCAATTATTTACACGTATTTTCATTGAATTTAACAAATTTTATCAGTTTAAAAGTCAAATGTTCAATCTTTTAAAATCGTTTATCAAGTCTAATTATATCTATAAACTACAAAATTTTTCTAAAATAAATAATTTAACACATTTCAAAAATATCAACTTTCGAAAATTCTTATTTATCTATCGGTATATTTCATTTCTTTAATCAATATACGTGCCAAAGGTGATGAATCAGTTGGCGTTTTACAGCGAACACGCACCCCCCATCCCCTCCTCTTCACATTAAAGCGCTCGATAATTCCGAGAGTTCTGTGTTTTTATCGCCATCGCTTTTAGAAAAATCTTCCACGAATATCGTTCGCCTTTTTTTCTCTCGCCGTTCTATTTTTCTTCTTCAACCGGGCAACGGTCCAATCGACCACAGTCGTGTTCCGCGACCGGAATAAAACGAACACAAGGTCCTCAATGAACGAAAACACTCTTCGTGGAGTCGTGGAGTGTGGTCGATCGAGCACCACGATGTCTCGGTGTCGTCGTAAAGGAATATGCCTCTTGGACTTTTCGCCGCGCTATCGCCGATCCCGATTACTTTCGAGGAAGCCGCGCTTGAATCATTCGCGTTAATTCCACGTTTCTCTAATTTTTTTTCTTCCCCTTTCTTTTTTGTTTTGATACGTACCACGACATATATACAGCGGGCTCTTGGGCTTAATGCCTCTCTTATTGCGCCGCGCGCAACTATTGCCTTCCTAATGAATACCATAATTTATAATACGCTGCGGTTGCTTTTGTCGGTTTATTGGGCGCGGAAACCGGAGACTTCAAAGGCATTCCCTTATCATTAATGTTTCACGTTATTTGGCTATCGTCGGGTTATCGATCGTCGGGGAATTTTGTAATTCGATTATTTTTGCGTCCACAAATTAAATGCGTATAATTACGCGACGCTCTATCTAGGCGATAATTAAACGGACACTACTATCAATTATTAGTATAGTAAAATCTAAGTTTCATACACTCCAGTTTGAAAAATTGAAAATGCTGAAATGAAATTTTCTCTTCAATGTAGAATAAAAAAGAAAAAAATAAAGTGCAAGAAGTTCAATTAAAGAGAAGTCTTCTAATATTGAATAGAGAATATACAAAGATTGAATATTTGATCAGTTTTGACAATCATCATTTTTATTACTTGAGTATCATTTGTTTGTTTATTAGTTACTTGAATGTCATTTGTTTTTATTACTTGAATTTATCAGTTTTCTGCGATATTTTTCAAATAACGATTTTATGAGAAAATAGGTAGAGAATAGAGGACGCGATAATGCAATTTTAATGCGTACGCAAATATATTAAAATGCATTACATCATTTAATGTGCAATTACTCGATATTATTAACGACGAGTCAACATGTCATGAATTCACAGTAATATCGTGAAAAGAAGGAAGTTCTCATCAGGTCATAGATGTCATTATTGCTGAATCTCGGAGAATTCGTTTCTCTCGCTTTATCTCTCTGTTTTCTCCGGTGCAACTTTTTCTCGAAATAATTGACGCGTTTCTCCTTCGTGGCGATCCCACGAAACGCGCTCACACGTATAGATCCAACACATGGCGAAAAGAGGCCGTGAACATCAATGCGTCCCTCCGCGATGTCACAAGACCGACAGACCGCATGTCCATCGTGTCGATCGGGGACAGAATGGGACAGAATGGGAAAGAAGGAGAGAACGGAGTTCACGAGCGGTCGAGTATTCGAAATCGAGAATACATCCCCGCGACGACGACAACACAACTATGATGATAGTGTGGGAAGGAATCTTAGTTGTAATGCGGACTACAGAGAGCATTATTTATTAATAGCAAACCCGATGATGCGCGCGTGCATGCACACGTGTGTGCGTGTGTGTGGTGTGTGTGTGTGTGGATACCACGAGGGAGTGGCGTGGCGAAACGCCATGCTAGAGCGAGCGCAACAACACGATGAATCGTGGAACGGATCCCTCGTGCCCCCTCGAACCCTCTTTCCATCACCGGGATACGATCTTCCTCCTTTTCATCGACTTCTCTCTCTTTCACTTCAGCCACCCCGATTCCTTCTATCCTTCTCGCTCTTTGCGCGGTCCTTTGCCGCACCGCTCGCTCTTTCTCTCTTCTTTCCGCTTCGCGTCTTTCTTGCTCTCGCTTACTATTCGCTCGTTCAACTTCCCTCTCTCTATTTATCTATCTATCTCTGCCGTTCGTTTAGCTTTCCTCTCTTTCTCGGTCAACACATGGATGCGATTCTCGCGCGCGCAAGAACCCAAGGGACGGTCCGCCGTTGTAGGAGAGTGGACGAACGTTCGCTTTGTCGGCGCCCGCGGCTGAGATCAAACGCACCGGCCGTTTCCTCCTTTTCCCCGCGCCGTAACACGACCAAGGTTCCACCGTTCGTCCATCCGTCCGTCCGTTTGTTCGTTCGTTCATTCGTTCCTCCGCTCCAACGTCTCTTCGCCGTAGTCCTCCACCGTCTCCTACCCTCTCATTCTTTCTTCCTTTTTCCCGCCGGTATCATCCGGCAAACCGCGCCGAGAGAGTCCAAGCAAAACCGACCGACGCCGGTTGGCCGACGAGTCGCTCTCTCGCCGCGTTCGCTCGCGGCAAAACTGTATTATAGCCTTCTCCGTATCCTGTCTTGTCCGGCACGTCTCGGAGGCCTCCGTCCATCTCGCGACCTCTCCTCTTCCCGCCCCTCCTCAAATCGTCCCTCTCTCGCGATAAATATTTACCTCGCCCTTTTGACGCCGTTACCGTCTAATCGATGCGATCGCGCGAAATGCGATCGCGACAGTCAGCCAATCGATCGAACGGTCGACCGATGACACCCTGCGATCCGCTAGGATTACCATATCCGAATGTATGGTTGTGTTCAGCAGAAAAAGCAGTTTTGCAATTGTAATTGTAAAATTCTAATATGATTGATTTTGCTCTTAGTTCCTCACTGAATCTAAATGTATAAACCAATCATATTTATAAAAAATCTTACAATCGCAAAATTGCTTTTTTTTGCTAATCACGAGAAAAGAGTATACAATGAACATTTTTAAAAAAACGATGGAAGAATTTAATAAAATAAAATTTCTAGAACATAATATTCTTATTGACAATTCTTATTAGTATAATTTTGATAAATGTATAATTAGAATCTTAAAAGTATGATCTTAAAAAGGGTGACTTTCTTTAGAAGAATACACCGGATAATCTTACGACTCATCTCATACAGCACAGATCATTCCAGCAACGTTGTACTAAACTTTTGTTCTTTATGGTGTATAACAATAAGTTTCATCCCCCTATCATGTAATTAGCGACGCTGATACACAGATTCAATTATTTCTTCTTTTTGCAACCAGATAATTAAAATCGACATAATACCATCGAGTTTAATTTTCGATACATTCAAGATAAGCATTTATTCACATTCTAAGGGATTAAAAATGCATTGATTGATGTGACTAATATGAAATCAAACGTCCTCGAGTTATAATTGATTTCGAGTTATAATTGGTTTCTTTTTGCGCTTTATCTGATGCACAGGTGATCACTGGTGAGATCAAAGCGCTTAGGCGAAATTAGATAGAAAGAGAGTGTGTTCCTTGATGGTGGCACAAGACGCATCTGGAAATAGTTTATTATTAATAGATGACTTGAATTCAACACGGAGAGAGAGAGAGAGAGAGAGAGAGGAGGAGAGAGAAAGAAAGAAGAAAGAAGAAGAAGAGAG
>NW_012130138.1:925491-931430 GCF_000143395.1 Atta cephalotes
CCCTTTTCTCTCTACCCCCGTCACCGTCTTTCATCTCCCCGTCTGACTCGTGATTCATTGAAGCGTCGAAACAACACAACCGCGCGTTTGTAAACGATGACGTGTGTGTCGTCGACGTAAACACCAAAGTGATCTCAATGACGAGGGTATCGATTCTTACAACGGAAACAGACCGGAAGTTTAGGGTTTCCTCTTTCTTTTTGTTTTTATTTTTTAATAACAATCGTGCGATTAAGTTTCTCTACGTGTAATTTTACACACGCGGGAACGGGATCAGCTTATTTACCGCGCAAATACTCGTGCGGGACGAGAGCAAAATAACGAATTCGATTTTTTGGTTATCGATCTTCGTGCACCGTCGTTAAATTCGGGTGATTACTATAACGCGTGATTACTATAATTCAGGTCAATTTTTCGATCACGAGATAAATAGCGTCATATTTTATGTCAGTACGCGTCAGAAGAAGTATATCTAACTTTTTCCCTCATTTATCGCCGTTGATGAAAAAGTTAAACGTCAGATTGTGAATTAATCAATGAAACAATAATTTAAGAGAATGTCTCATAATCTTGTTTAACAAAAATTGGGGTGTATATGACGTCACATAAAATTCGTTTTTTTAGCTGAACTTCTTACATAATTCATCTTTTTCTTTTCATATTGGAGAAAGAAAAAGAAAAGATGATTGACATGTGCTTAAAAAGAACAGACCTATAGAAACTCAAATAACATTTTCCACCGGGAAAACTAATGCAATACTGGTACAATTGAATGCAAATGGACTCACATATTTTTGATATGTTAATATATAATTTAATCCTTTTCAAGTTATGAGATTATCGTGACAACAAAGAATAGTTAAAAGAGTTAAATTATTTATTAACAATGAAAATATGTAAATTGATTTGCATTCAATTGCATTCAGTATATGCACCAGCGTTGTATTAGTTTTCCCAGTGGAAAATGTTAAAGATATTTGATGGTTTTCAAATAAAGATCAAAAAGAAAAAAATTTTTGAAATTATTGGAAGGAAAAGCATAAAATCTTGATGTATACATACACTGTTAGAAATTTCATGAAATTTAATATGTTTTTCATGAAAATTTATGAAATTTAATATACAAGTTCCTTACATTTAACTTACTATAACTTAATTTTCAGTTAAATCATTCATTACTTTTAATTTCGTTCACAACCACGAGCTTCATTTACATGTAAAGAAAGTATTTCTAACAATGTACATAGTATTATATATATATAATTCATATTGAATTATTTAAACATTAAAGATTCAGCTTCGATCGTTTTAGGCATTTAATTTCTAGTATTCATTGTTTTCTAATACGTACGTTTTAAACTAAAATTCTTATCGTTCATAAAATCTTGTTCGGAAAACAGAGAAAAATTATAAAATGTTAAGATGAGGAATTTACATGACAATCACGTGATCGAACACATACGAAGCCAACAACGTAACGAATCAATATTTGGAAAGTAATCTGATTTGATGTACCGGAAAGTAATGAAGGTCGAATTGTCACTCGACGAACATGAGGAGATCAGCAGAGAGTTTCGCGTTAATCTCCGAGATTGACGGCGTCGTCTCTTCTCGCATCGAAACTCGGAGTAATAGCATCAAGTTAATCCTTCCTCATCGTTAAGCTCGTCCCACACTATTTACAATTAGTCTACGAATCGAATTAAATTACTCTTAAACTCAAAATATAATCATTAAGACTTTTAAAAAGGATACTTTTATTTTTAATTTGTAAAAAAAAAAAATCAAAGCTAGAAATTATGATAATAGTATCCTGATGAACGATTTTAAATTATTACATATTTAATTTCGAAAGAAGTAGAAAAAAATAAGGAAAATGCTTTTCATACATGCGAATTAAAAAAAGAAACGTTGCGTATGTGGTGCGCGTACTATAATTATATGGACACAGAGTACTGTTACAATTCTGGGTCGTGTAAACGGGGCTTCATACAGTTCATACCGCGAGATTCTTGTAGGAAGACAGCAGTGTTGGCTCTCTGGCGAACGGGTATGCAAAGGAGAAAGAGAAAATAAGAGAAGAAGAGGAGGAGAGAGAGTAGGTAGGTAGAAGTTGAAGAGCCGCCGCCGCTGCCGCTGCCTCCTACCTTTGGAGTCCGGGTATCCTCGCCGCCTCGGCTCGGCACTGAGCGAAAAGCACAGAGCGCAGAGCGACGACGAAGCGAGGAATACAGGCAGAGCAGGCTGCCTTGCCTGGCTGACTGGATAGTGGATGGTATGATGGTGGCTGCTGCTGCGAGTGCTGCGACGATGGTGCCGTGCCGACACTGCCGACAGTGACGGTGGTAGAGACGTAGAGTGGTGGTACGGCGCGCGGGTAGGTAGGGGAATTACGGGGAACGTGCTTTTAGGCGAGGACGAGCGTCCGTAGTCGTGTCCGAACCGCGGAACAGGCGGGTTTGTACCTGCATGGAGTAAGAGCCTAAGAGGCGCGGTGGTGGTGGTGGACGAGGAGGTGGTTTACAGGTTCACTCCGTACCCTCGTGTCCGTGCGATTCGCTTCACAGTTCGCCTCCATGCGCGAGCGGCAAAAACGCACTGTCCTTTCATCAGTTCCATCAGTTCCACCGGCAGTGCGACGTCGTGAAGTTCTCGAGTGTCGTGAAGAGAGGCTGTCGTCCGCTCGCAAATCTCGCAAGTATACATCTATTCCTCGGACTCGTTCGGTGCCGCTTCGCGGCAATCGCGACAATCGCGGCAAGCACGTGCGTACAGTGTGCGTCTATGACGGCGGCGACGGCGATCTTATCTCGTTTGGAATTTTGATAATCCGTACATAAAGACCCAAGTGCGCATTTGTGATCCTTGTATGATTTATTATGGATCTCACCGCTGGATAATAAATCGACCGTAGGGTGCGGAGAGGATTGTTTCTGCGGGGAGTTGCGCCTAACCGGAAGTTGTGAGGGACGTCGCACGGATACCTCGTATAGTCATATGCATCCAGGGCGGCGTGTCGGTAGTTACGGAGGAGGAACAAAGTGTGCCGCCGATTCAAGAGCGGGGAGTTAAAAGTGTAGAGGGATCACGACGATCGCGCCTGCACACACGCACGTCACGCACGCACGCACGCACGAACGTACCCATGCACGCATGAAGGTCCCATGGCTACCGGATTGGTAAAGTGGTGGCGAGCAAGGTTCCTCGCTGGCTACAGACCCTTTTCTGGTAATGAACGCTCCTTCTTTTCGGGATGCATGCTACGATATTGAGACTCTCGGGTTATATCCCAATTGACCGTGAAAAAAGGAAAAAATGCCCAATGCTGATTCAAGTCCTTGTCAATATCTCTGCTAATTTCTCAGACGAATCTTTGATTTTAATGAACTGATAGTAAAAATGTAAATAATGCGAGATCGCATACACGTTTCGTTAGGTTTATTTCAGAGTTGGCAAAATTCCACGTTTTTTGGGTAACATCCATGCCAGTGAACCGTAAAATCCCGTATTTTCTGGAAAACGTATTTTCTGGAAAAATCGACATTTTCCGGAAAAGCCGGAAAAACTGATTTAAAAAAAAGTAAAATTATCTTTTTATATAAATATGCTGTAGTATTATAAATTAATCATTTTTATAATTTTTGTTAATTTATTTTATTGGATAAAATCAGGTACAGTAAAATGTGGAATTTACTATATTTTTTTCAAATGAAATTTTCCAGATCTGCGTTTTACATTTAGTGACACAAATCAACATGAATATCGTTCTATCTTTCCTGGTATTTTACGTTCAAAGAAAAAGACAGAACGACTCTTGAATCGAATTGTGTCACTAAATGGAAAGCATCCGTGACTTATTTAGAGATACCTAAAAATTCTAGTCATTCTTCTCATATTTCCTCTCGTAGGTGAAATAATATTGAGTCAAATATATTGTTGTTATTTAACTAGATTTAATCTTTTTCTGATAATAATGTACAACACAGTTCATTGATTGCTTAATGAATTCGTTCGTAAACCTCATATATTTTCAAATTGTACAATTAATTACAATAAATGCAAAAGATATTCGTACAAAGAAGGCATTTTAAAAAAAATTTTATTTTTAGGAAGTATAAACGTTAATTAGAAATTTATTAATAACGAATGAAATATATATTTTTTAAAATTATTTTATCTAAAAAGATGTGTAATAATGTGTAAAAAAGATGTGTAAAAATATATTATCTTAATAATAACCAAGAATAAAAAATTACATTATTTGGACATACAAGAAATACAGTCGAGAAATGTAGCGTCTAAAATTACGAACACAATTATTTTTGCAAAAATTCTTTTAGTTATTAAGACAGGATGTTCTCATTGTTGATAAATTGTTAATTAATATTTATTTTTTTTACAAATAAGCTTTTTTAAATAAAAATCTTCTGTACCACCATTTTTTGCGTTCACTGTGTATTTGTTGGGTGTAATTATAACATAATGTATCGCGAAATATTTTTAAAGTATTAATGCGAATTAATGAAAAGAACAGTTATCATACTGACGTTACGCAAAACTCAATTCGCTTTAAAAGAATTTTGCAGATATCGGATTTGCAGAAGATATAATTCTTACATTAACATTTAACTTATATATTACATTAAAATGCCGGTTTTTTTTCAATTTATTTCGTCTGTCAACATGATAAGTTTTTTGTAAGTTTTATTTGAAGAATGCCGCGATTAAAATATACACCAGTTGAGATAATCCGAAGAAAACTGTCGTTTATCAGTAAACTACTCTTAGATCATTTTCTTATCAGGTATATATTTCCTAGAAAGCAGGTTTTAGAAACTTGTCGAGAAACGTAAAAAGAAAAACTTCGAGGTATAATTGGTTGATTTGTAAACGAGATTTTCTTTTTAAATAATAAATGAAATCTCTTGAATAATAATGACAAAATATCTCCTTGTTTCCATTTGCATTCTATTGTGTATTCCTTGATAAAGTTTAAGTACCTAAGTTTTGTACTCAGGTAAAAGACGACAGTGCGATATACCTGAGAAAACCCAGGGAAGTAGTTAGAGTGACGCAGGTTGCGGGAGGGAAGGGGAAAGGTTCGACGGAAAAAACAATACGGAAAAAAAAGAATGTGACGAGCGTTGGCGTCTGTACGATCAATCGTGCCGCCGCAAAAGAATGACCGTTGTGGATAATGCTAAGATATTATCGAAGCGGATACCACGTGGTCTTACATCACACTTACACTTTTCTTAGCTTTCGGCTTGTGTCTAGAGTCTGTACGCTTGTCTCGTAACGCGTCGTTGAAAATAGCGCGGAAATTGCGGTGCGTGCATTTAGTGACAACAAAATTACTCAAGAGAAGCTTCTTACTTACAGTTCTTCAATTTCCCGTCACGAATCCGACGAATCTGACGAATCTTAAATCTGCAAACAATAATATTGTTTAGATTATACGTATTAATTAATTATTAATAAGTAAAAATGGGAGCAAGGATATTTTCATGAAAAGTACATTTTAATTATTAAAAAGAAAGCTCATTTAAAAATTAATTAAATAGTAATACCGAAATTTTCGTTTTCTCGTTTTTAAAATGTAACAAAAATATAAAGATAAATATTTTCCAAACTTTTTTCAGTTTAAATTTATATTTTTTAATAAATAAATAAATAAATAAATAATAATTATACTTCTCTGTTATGTTTAACTTTATGAAATTTACGACAATACTTAATAATGCGATAACATGATAAACCTTTGAAGTTCGAAATGATCCATGAGTCTCAATTATTCTTGTATAATTCATTAGTTGCGTTCTGAGATCATTATTAAAGTTATTCATTTATTGTGAATTTTTTTAGCTTTACAATAAGCTATTAACTTTACAAATGATATGCATATATATATATATATATATATATATATATATATATAT
>NW_012130138.1:931450-934619 GCF_000143395.1 Atta cephalotes
ATATATATATATATATATATATATATATATATATATATATGTATGTATAAAGTCAATAATAAGTTGATATAATCTTACAATTAGTATAACAGGAAACATTGATAAACTGATAACAGATTAATATTATGATATACCTCTTTCTTCACACAATTTTAGAAGACAGATTAACGATTTGTTCGTAATGTGTTCCATCAAGTTGTAATTTCCACGAATATTCGTCAATTTTCGCGTATAGTAATAATAAACATGAAACATGTCGGAGGAGAGTTTGTGTACTTCTTATGCACACTTCTGTATGTAACACATTGAAATATATGCGTCTTCGTCAGAGTTTTAACAGCCACATCTATCGCATATACATTTCTGCTTTGTGTGTTCGTTAGGTAGAAACGAGTTTACAGCCCATTACACAATAGTTAACGATAAAATCGAAACTTGCAATTCAGGACGTAGGCCGAAATGCCATTCAAGGTGGAACGTTGCGAAATCCGAAAAACAAGATGCAGTTTAGCAATCAAAGTAGAATTAATAATTGGACGTATGCAAGAACCGATCTTTATCGCTTTATTTTTTTTAATTTTCTGTAGTATTAACAGAAAATTGCTTTATTAATGTATTATATATATTACATATTATGTTAATAAATATTTTATGAAAATCACTGAAAAAAATATAATTAATTTTAATAAATATTTAGTTCAATACTGTTAACTAAACATTTACTTACAGTAAGTAAATATTTGTTCAATAAAAAAAAGAATTGTTAAATCAAATTAACATTTCTTGTATCAAATAAATATATCTTTATATTTAAAATATTTAGTTAGCAGTATTCAACTAAATATTTATTAAAATTGACTATATTTTTTTTCAGTGTAGAAATTCATTTTATTTAAAGCTGTCGGAGCTATTTTTTATATCAAAAGAATGAAATATAATAAAAGAATGAAGTATATTACACTCGAAAAGTTATTTTTATCAAATAAATGGTGCTGATAAATTTTTACATCGAGCCCTTCAATTATTGTTGTATCAGCCGTTCGGAAATAATAGATACAGTAAAGAGTGTATTCAATGTCAATCATCATGAAAGCAAACAATGAAGATTTTTCAATTTTCGACGAGCGTCGAGATGTCTGTTCTCTAAAATTATGAAAGTCAAGATTTCGTCGTCTTCGCCGGTGCAAACTGTAAACTCAGCAGCAACTCGAGATTCAATGGTTCTGGTTAGAATTCCAGCTGCTTCCTCCCCGGTGGAACGTCGCGCCGCGTGACTGTCGGCGCGGGGAAGCGTAAAAATACCGCCTGTGCACCAAACACGCCACCGGTCGCGGATGCCGCGATGTGTGTTAAATGCCGCCTTTTATTCGCTCCTCTGCCTGTCTTGCCGGAGGGCAGAAATCGCGATCGTGCGCGACGGGAAAGCGAGCGATCGGAGAACGGCTTCCCGTTCGCGTTCCCGGTTCGCGCCGCGCCCAATCGCGCGGATTTGCACGTCGATATATGTTTAATAAAACAATCTCGAGAAATAATTGCTTCTCTTAAAACTGAAAAGAAAAAAACATGACGATTAGGTCTAATCTAATCTTGGCTCCTTTTATTGTACCTGATGGCGAAAGAAGGATGCGGTTGCGTAGGTCAAATGAAACTTTAGCGCAGTCTCTGCATTCCAGTATAATGAATCTTTCTTACCTGTTCAGTCGTAGGGACCAATACAGAAGGTAGCGATTCCGAGGAATTGCTTACGGGCGTCCCGACGACCTGTAACGTTTCGTCACCACCGACGACGGAGTCGCAACCGATTTTAATCTCGCCCGTAGAGTCGCCCCAGGTCGCGGCTGATAGCTCGGGCGTACCTGCTGGACCTACCAGTAATGATGAACAGCCTACCTGCGGTACAACGAAACAGCTTAGTTTTGAGGTGAAATACTTTGATTTATATAGTGTTAAAATAAACAAAGCTCTCGATGATTAAAAATGGAAAATGATATTGAATGGCTATAAAGAGTCAGTGGATGTTACAATTATGTATAATGATAATTTTTTATTTCTTCTTTATTTTTTGTTTTTCTTTATGCAAGTTAATATTAATTATTTTTTTAACCGAGTGCATTTTTAGTTTATCTTGAAAATAACAAATTCTACTCTGAAATATAATAAATTCTAGGTGAGAAAGCAAGTCGATTTTAGTAGCTTTTTTTCCATGTCAATGCTTTCAAACAACTACAGCAAAGTAAGGAAGATCGATAATTATCTTATCAATTAAATTTATTAAATTAATGGGAATTTTTCCAAGAAATCGATTTCATTTATATAAGTGAAGAAGGAATGTACAATATTGGTATTAGATTTGTATTTTACCATGTAATTATTGTTGTTCCATAGTTATTAGAGTCGCGCACTTGAGACTTTCTTTTTTAATCCAACCGATCCCGTTCTCGTTGCAGGAATTCGAGTGCGACGTGTCGGTCGCGGACGGTGACAGGAGGCGGCAGGAGTTCTCTTTCACTCTGTACGACTTTGACGGACACGGGAAGATCACCAAGGACGACATAGCTGGTCTGGTGACCACCATTTACGATACGTTAGGCGCTTCGATACAAGTACCGCCGTGCGGTAGTAAGACAATTAAAGTGAAACTGACGGTGTCGCCAGATCAGCGGGGTAGCAGCAGCAGCAGCCAGGCACCGCGCAATGCCGCTGGCACCTGCCTAAATGCCACGCAAACATCACAGACTGCTACATTGCCCGGTCACCAGCACAACCCGTCCTGTTGTCATTTGAAACACGCCGCCCCGTGTAGCCATGCAGCAGCAGCCGCCGCCACCACCACTACTCGGCATGGCGCGAACAGAGTTCCTAGAAGGAGAAGAGCAACGCGGTATCGTTGTCAGGTGAGACCTACATTCCTCCGTATGTACCATGTTGCGTATGTATGTATGTATGTATGTATGTATGTATGTATGTATGTATGTATGTATGTATGTATGTATGTATGTATGTATGTATGTATGTATGTATGTATGTATGTATGTATGTATGTATGTATGTATGTATGTATGTATGTATGTATGTATGTATGTATGTATGTATGTATGTATGTATGTATGTATGTATGTATGTATGTATGATCGGCACGTCATCTAGACGTTCGACTAGTCTCGAGTCC